>NC_057795.1:315625732-315722449 GCF_018294505.1 Triticum aestivum
TTTTGGGCATGTTTATATGTCCAAATGATTGCCCCATGCACAAGCTCAAATTTATTTGCCTAGCCAATCTTCCTCAGTGAATTTTCAAAGTTCTTGTCTGCCAGAAGGCTTTGTGAAGGAAGTACTATCTAGGAGTACCCAAATGAGTTGAACTTTTGCACAATCCTTAATGTGATCATATTAACCCCCTCCACCCATTTTCAGTCCCATCCAATTATCTATGTGAGCACAGGAGCAAATCTTTGTTTCTGGCAATATTTTCAGGTTGTGAAGCAAGTGTATTTTATATTGCTTCAAAAATCCTGATAAATTAACATATCATTCTTATACCCATAAAACATCTCTCCACCCATTTTGGCATCATTTAATTGATCCATTTGATCACCATAATTATTCCAAGTTTCTGGTCAGCAGAGGTGTTTGTGAAGCAAGTGCCATTTTGGCTTGGCCATTTGGCATGAGATTTTTAAAGCATCTTCATATGACCAAATGACTAAGCCTTGCCCAATTTGAGCTCAAGTTGACACTCCAGGTGAGTGCATCTTGCTGATCTTCATTTCTGGACCAAGTATGCAGTTGTGAAGCAACTGCAGTAAAACTTGATCCTTTTACCCTCAAAACCTCCAGGATGAATGTCCTTCGATAGTTAAACCTCCCAGACAAGCTAGTTACTGATTTACCTAGCTGGTTTAACCACAGAAAGTTACAAACACCTTCTTACTGATTTACTTTTGGAGCTAAGTGCAAATCTCTTCTTTGCCCCTGGACCGTTTTATTTCTTTAGTTGGACTAAGGGCACCAAGGTCATTCCAGTGGACATGGTTGGCCTGACCAAAACGTGGAGTTTCCTCCACAGCGCGTGGTGATCACGCTGATGTCATGCAAATGGCGTGCTCTGGATTCTTCCCGGCCCTGTGCCCGTCGTCTCCCTCGTCGTCTCGACCTCCATCCATGTCTAGTAGCTCCCTCGTGATGCCCTGCATCGCATTGTGTCGATGGTTCGTCGCCGTTCACCTTAAATGCGCCGCTAGCGCCATGCTTGTGCCATGTCCAGCCTCTGCCCGCCATTAAAGCTCGGTCGGGAGCTCGCCCGTGAGCTCCAGAGCCTTCCCCTGGCCTATATAAGCACGACCCGAGCCCTCCCGCAGCTCATCCACTCCTCACTTGCCTCCCTAGCCCACCGGAGCCCTCGGCCCCCTCCTCTTTTCGCCGGAGTTCGCCTCGGCCACCGCGATTCCTCTTTGGTTCCGGCGAGCTCGAGCCTCCTCTCCTCCTCCCAAGTTGTCCACGAGGTTCCCCATGTCTCTGCGAGCCGCCCCAACCCCTTTCCCCTCGCCGAAGTGCACCATAGCCGCCTCTGCATTCGGCCGCCGCCGTCGCGTCTCGGCCGCCTCTCCATCTCGGCCATCCGGAGCTCCTCGCGCCTCCCTGACCTCACCAGCGGCTTGCCCACGCTCTAGTGGTCCTTCTCCATCCCTTAGCCTCACTGGAGTTGCCCTCATCGCCGAGCTCCACCTCCGCCTGTGCCGCCCCTACCTTCCCATGGCACCGCCCCTCCCCTCTGTTCCAAGCCTCCCCGGCGGCCGCTCTTCGCCTAAACGGGTGCGGCGTGTCCTCGCGCGCCCGCAGGTGCCACCAGCTCGGCCGGAGCTAGCTTGGACCGGCCGGCCCCCTCGCCGCTTCCCTCACTGCTCCCTGTCTGCTTCACGAGAGAAACAGAGGTGAGCGGGAGGAAGGAGACGAGCGCCCCGTGCGCCCAGCCAGCTAGCCAGGCGGGCTCCGCCTCCCCTCTCGGACCCACCCGTCAGCCACACAAGCCGGCCCCGCCTCTGGCCCTTTTGACCAGTCCGCGCCACGTCAGCATAAGTGGAAACGTATTTCCCCGAATGCACTTTCACGTTTTCTGTTCAGACCCCTGGTTGAAAACATTTTCATTACAGATGGATCCCTGGCAGCCAAACCTCCATAACTTTTTATCTGTAACTCCAAATGAGGTGAAACCAACGCTCACTTCTTCGTTTCGTCGAGCCCTTTCTGTTGGTGTCACTTTCATTATGTTTTGGCATACTGAAAATGACCATTTTGCCCCTGCCCTCAATCAGCCCCCTCCGAGAGAGAACGTTTTCCGGCGAATCTTTCCGCAGCTTCACCGCACCTCTCCCCGGTGCCTTCTTCATCCCCAGGCAAGCCACAATACCCACTTGCATGATAGTCATGCAGTAGCCATGGTTTTCAACTTGAACCTTTATTAAATGTTTGTTTGTTGAAAAGTTGGTTATCGTTGTTCCGGTAATGTTCAGATTTGCATGTTCACTTTTGTGCTATGTTGTTTTGTACTCTGTGATCATGTTATACCTGCTAGTATTATCTTTTATATATTTATGCTTGTTAGTAGTACATGTTGATGTTGGAGATGGTCATGCTAGTCAGTATGCGATGCTCTGTGGATATGATTTATTGTTGATATGGTGGAAAGTTATGTGATACTCTCATGATGATGTTAGATATCATGTTCATGCATTTTATCATGGCTCAGCTTATTTGCATTCAAGTTAACCGGATTAAATTGAACTTGAACAACTATTGGTTGAGTCATGGTGCCGCTGAATCGATGCTGACAAGTGCAACCACGCTTACCGGTATGGGACGGTCCTAACTGGGTCTATTGTCGTGCCTCTCGCCGGTGCCTCCAACGAGGGAAGGTTATGGGCGTGCTGTAACCTGGCCCGATAAGCAGGCATAACCTTGTGTGCCCGTGGTTGTTTTAGCCGGCGGATCTCCGTGTGGGATCATTTATGTTTTGGGCCACGACAGTGGTCGTTGTGTCTGGAGGTAGGCACGGGGCCACCCATGACTTAGCTCAGTGAGGAGTGAGTCGGAGTGGCCGGGAGAGTGTCATGGCAGTAGAACGGCTTTGTTGGAACGCTGTTGGTCCACCCGAATGGGAGTGCGAGACCATGGATTCCGTAGTGTGGGTACAGTGTACTAACCTCTGCAGAGTGTATATTAATCTATCGATAGCCGCGCCCGCGGATAAGGGCCCGGGTCAAGAGAAGGTCACACCATGAGTCAACAGTAATAAGAATAATGTGCTTAATAACAGTGAGATAAGTTGGCCAAGTGTTGGTCGGGTTGTGATCGTCGTAGGGATCACGGGCCATTTAGTGGTCGGGTTGTGATCGACGTAAGGATCACGGGCCATTTAGTGGTCGGGTTGTAATCGCCGTAAGGATCACGGGCCAAGTGTTGGTCGGGTGGTGATCGCCATAAGGATGACAATGGTATCGAGGATACCGAGTTGTTGGATATTCGTGATGTTGTATGAGAATCGTGGGTAAAGATCAAGCTTCTTGTGGTCATTTACTGATTACTACGGTATTGTTTGTACCAAGCTTGATTTGATCATGAGATGATCGTGTGATGTACGAGGTTGGTAAGTGATGCATATGTTGGTTACGAGGTAACCCGAGCAGAATAAATGGTGCATAAAGTGTCATCATGTTGCATGCTAGTATTGTCGGATTAATATGTTCATGTTGAGATAGTTGTATCATGTTTATGTTGGTCATGCCATGTTGCTATGATGATATCATGATAATTCCTGTTTAACCTGTAATTGCCATGCGGTTGTCTGTCTTGAATGCTTCTGGTTATTCTGAGCTTGCAAGTACATTCAATGTACTGACCTGGCGTGTCATGCCAGCTTGCAGGTCATGCCGGATTTGATTTGCTTGCTTGTAGTGGTTTCCGTTCGTGCGAGCTAGGATAAGCGTTCTAGTTAGAGTCCCTGCGGAGTGGAGTTCACCACCATCGTCGTTGTTCTGCTGCTAGAGTTATTCCGCTGCTTCGAGTTGTTCTGCTGCTTGCATAAAGCAACTGAGGATGGCGTAGTGTCGTTGTACCGATGTTATTCATTGTAATATCGGAGACCTTGTATTCATATTCGTGTAATAATAGAAGGCTGGTTTGTTCTATGCTAAGCAGTGCCGTATTCCAGAAGACTTCTCCTCGATCTCTGGGCTGGAATACGGGGTGTTCCGGTTTTCTCTAAGCCGGGGTGCCACATGTTCATGCTCAGGTACACAACGTCTATTAACACCATCTACTCCTTCTTTATAAAGGTGTGGGTCATCCCAGAAGTAATGTCTTAAATCATAAAAGAACCTTTTCTTTTGCTGGTATGTGAAACTAGGTGGTATAAATTTAGCAACAATGTAATTAGCATAATCAGCATACCAAGGAGTAGTACAAGAAGCATTAATGACCGCTAATTGTTCATCAGGAAAGCTATCATCAATAGGTAGTGGGTCATCAAGAACATTCTCTAACCTAGACAAGTTGTCTGCAACGGGGTTCTCAGCCCCCTTTCTATCAATAATATGCAAATCAAATTCTTGGAGCAAGAGAACCCATCTAATGAGTCTAGGCTTAGCATCTTTCTTTTCCATAAGATATTTAATAGCAGCATGATCAGTGTGAATTGTAACTTTGGAATCAACAATATAAGGTCTAAACTTATCACATGCAAACATAACTGCTAAGAATTCTTTTTCAGTAGTAGCATAATTTCTCTAGGCAGTATCAAGAGTTTTACTAGCATACTGGATAACATTCAATTTCTTATCAACTCTTTGCCCTAGAACAGCACCTACAACATAATCACTAGCATCACACATAATTTCAAAGGGTAAATTCCAATCAGGTGGCTGAACAATAGGTGCAGTGATCAAAGCTTTCTTAAGTATTTCAAATGCTTCTACACAATCATCATCAAAGACAAAAGGAATATCTTTTTGCAATAAATTAGTCAGAGGCCTGGAGATTTTAGAGAAGTCCTTAATGAACCTCCTATAAAAACCGGCATGACCAAGGAAACTTCTTATACCTTTTATGTCCTTGGGACATGGCATCTTTTCAATAGCATCAACTTTAGGTTTATCAACTTCAATACCTCTCTCGAAAATCTTATGCCCCAAGACAATGCCTTCATTAACCATAAAGTGGCACTTCTCCCAATTCAAGACGAGACAAGTGTCTTCACATCTCTGCAAAACTCGATCAAGGTTGCTCAAGCAATCATCAAAAGAGGATCCATAAACGGAGAAATCATCCATGAATACCTCATAAATCTTTTCACAAAAGTCAGAGAATAGAGCCATCATACATCTTTGAAAGGTAGCAGGTGCATTACATAAACCAAAAGGCATATGTCTATAAGCAAAAGTACCGAAAGGGCAAGTAAAAGTAGTTTTTTATTGATCCTCCGCTGACACAGGTATTTGAGAGAAACCAGAATAACCATCTAGAAAGCAGAAATGTGTGTGTTTGGATTGTCTTTCTAGCATTTGATCAATAAAAGGTAAAGGGTAATGATCTTCCTTAGTAGCTTTATTTAATTTATAGAAATCAATTATCATCCTATAACCAGTGATAATTCTTTGCGGGATAAATTCATCTTTATCATTAGGAACGACAGTAATACCTCCCTTTTTAGGAACACAATGGACATGACTTACCCATTCACTATCAGCAACAGGATAAATTATACCTGCCTCAAGGAGCTTTAGTATCTCCTTTCTTACCACTTCTTTCATCTTAAGATTCAATCGTCGTTGAGGATCTCTAACTGGTTTGGAATCTTTCTCCACTTTAATTTTGTGTTGGCATAGAGTGGGACTAATGCCCTTAAGATCATCCAGAGTATATCCAATAGCAGCACGATGCTTCTTCATAGTTTTCAATAATCTTTCTTCTTCTTGCTCTGAAAGGTTAGCACTAATAATAATAGGATATATTTTCTTTTCATCAAGATAAGCATACTTAAGATTATCAGGTAATGGTTTGAGCTCAAACACGGGATCACCCTTGGGTGGAGGGGGATCCCCTAGGATTTCAACAGGCAAGTTGTGTTTCAGAATAGGACCCTGTTGAAGGAACACTTCATCTATTTCCCTTCTTTCATTCATAAACATATCATTTTCATGGTCTAGCAAATATTGTTCTAACAGATCAGTAGGAGGCACGGCAATAGAAGCAAGACCAATAATCTCATCCTTACTAGGTGATTCTTTATCACGGGGCTGTCTATGAAACTTAGCAAAATTAAACTCATGAGACATATCCCCTAAGCCAATTGTAACAGTATCATTTTCGCAATCAATCCTAGCATTAACAGTATTCAAGAAGGGTCTACCAAAAATAATGGGACAAAAGTCATCTTGTGGGGAACCAAGAACAAGAAAATCAGCAGGATATTTAACCTTCCCACACAAGACTTCAACATCTCTAACAATCCCAACTGGTGAAATAGTATCTCTATTGGCAAGCTTAATTGTAACATCAATACCTTCAAACTCAGCGGGTGCGATATCATGCATAATTTCTTCATATAAGGAATGAGGTATTGCACGCACTAGCACCCTTATCACATAAGCCATGATAACAATGATCTCCTATTTTAACAGAAATAACAGGCATGCCTACAATAGGTCTATGTATCTTAGCATCGGGTCTAGCAATATTAGCAGCCTGTTCACAGAAGCAAATAACATGCCCATCTAAATTATCATCCAAGAGATCTTTAACCATAACAATACTAGGTTCAACTTTAATTTGCTCAGGGGGTGTGTCGGTGTCAAAACCGGCGGATCTCGGGTAGGGGGTCCCGAACTGTGCGTCTAGGCGGATGGTAACAGGAGACAAGGGACACGATGTTTTTACCCAGGTTCGGGCCCTCTCGATGGAGGTAAAACCCTACTCCTGCTTGATTGATATTGATGATATGGGTAGTACAAGAGTGGATCTACCGCAAGATCAAGGAGGCTAAACCCTAGAAGCTAGCCTATGGTATGATTGTTGTAATGGTTGTTCGTCCTACGGACTAAAGCCCTCCGGTTTATATAGACACCGGAGAGGGCTAGGGTTACACAGAGTCGGTTACAATGGTAGGAGATCTACATATCCGTATCGCCAAGCTTGCCTTCCACGCCAAGGAAAGTCCCATCCGGACACGGGACGGAGTCTTCAATCTTGTATCTTCGTAGTCTTGGAGTCCGGCTGATGATGATAGTCCGGCTGTCTGGACACCCCCTAGTCCAGGACTCCCTCAGTAGCCCCCGAACCAGGATTCAATGACGATAAGTCCAGTGCGTATATAGTCTTCGGTGTTGCAAGGCGGGTTCTACTCCAAATTTTGTGTGTTTGCCGGACAGTGTCCGGCTTCCTTATCAATGTTGCGCTTCTTGGCTTCCACGCCCAAATAATGGCCATCCTCCACGCGTCGCATGAATGCGAAAAGCCAGGGTATCTTTTATGTTTTACCCCCTAGTTGTGCAAATGATTTGCCTATAAGAGAGGCAAGAATCCAGATCCAAATCACACCATCTTCCTTCCGCGAGTACTCATCGGAGCGCCTCCGACCAAAAATCCATTCCATCATGGACCGTCGACGCGGCTCCTCCTCTCGCGCTCCCAGCCCACTGCCAGGAGACTGGCGGAGATGTTCTGTCCCGCACAGCGAGCTGGTGACGCTCCAAGCAAAGGGATATCTCCCTCCGGCCTTCATGGTCCCGGTTCGAGCCGGGTTGGCCACCTACCAAGGTGGGAAGCAAGCGGAGGCTACCCCAAGTCCCAACAAAGGGGAGCGGGTATGCTTCGTCCCCTATCTGATAAGGGGGCTCGGATTTCCTATACATCCGTTCCTCCGCGGCTCCTGGAGTTCTACGGACTCCAGCTCCATCACCTCACGGCCGCCTCTATCCTGCATATCGCGGGCTTCGTAGCTCTTTGCGAGCTATTTCTGGGCATTGAGCCCCATTTTGCATTGTGGAAGAGGTTGTTCTGCCTTGTACCCCGCTCTCATGAGGGGTCCATATATCAAGTGGGCGGCGCCGAAATATGGCGCATTGCCGGGACCGGATTTCCATCCGGAACCCCTAAGAAGGCGTCTGCAGACTGGCCTTCGGAATGGTTTTACATAGAAGATGCTCCGCTGCCGGACCCTGTTCGGATCGGCCTCCTGGAGTTCAGTACTGCTCCTCTGAAGAAACGCCTTAGTTGGCGTCCGCGGAGCCCCCAACTGGAGGAAGACAAGAGCGTCCATTATTTGATGGGCCGGATAAGGTTACTGGCCCATTCCGGGTTGACCATGATTGGAGTCATGGCAACATGCATTATGCGGGGGGTGCAGCCACTACAATACAGGGGCCACCCCATGTGGGATTTCAACGGGGAGGACGATGCCACCCGTCATGGCCGCAAAGGGCCGGGTTCGGCCGAGGACCTGGCGAAGATCCTGTCCAGCTTGTACAAGGGGGAGAAGGAGGACTTCCTCCAGACGAACCCGTTGAATGGATTCTCCATGAATAACCCTCGGCGCTGGGTAAGCGAACACTTTACATGCCCGACCCATGCTTTCAAAGTTTAAGTTTCTTATATTATGTTTTTCAACGCAGGAGCTGCATCGGGTTGTGGAGGACATGCTAAGTCCAGCTCCGCAACCCGAGGATCCAGAGAGATCCCAGGATCCGGCCTCCGAAGAGGATCTGGACATAAAGGTGGAGCTAATCGACGGGGTGTTCCACCAGCTCAGCATGGATAATGCTTTAGTCACCATTACGGCTGACTACCCCGGACTATATCCGGCTTCCCAGGTGATTGTGACCGAAGTCCCGACACCATTATTTCCTCCTTGCTCATTTCTGACCTTCGCATACGATGGTGTTTTGCAGGAAGCGCCTTCAAGGCGAGAAGCCGAGCCTGCGGCGGCTGACCAACAAAGGCCAGTCCAGACCAGTAGGCGGAAGAGGAGCGCGGCGTGGATTGAAACATCGCCGCAAAGGTATAGCTCACAGTTCATTATTTGGAGCAATGTTCCTAGGAAGCGTTTGAGTGCTCATGACTTTTGTAGGAGAAAAAGCGCCCGTCGGACTGCGGGCGTAGAGGTTGCCAATCCAACCTCTACCAGCCAGGCTCCAGCACCTGGTCTGGAGGGGGAGGCGAGCACAAGGCGCGAGCCGGACACTCCTCCAATGGAGGATGCCGACAGACTGTCCGCCACCAAGTCTGAGGTGGAGAGCGCCATGAACCACAGGCAGCGCCGGACAGTATTTCGTGATGCGTGCTTCTCCCCTGAGGCGTTGAATGCCTTTAACACGGGGGACGCGCACCTCCGTGCTGCTCAAGATGGTTTTACCAGAGCCACGGAGCAGTATGTAAAAGACATACGGGTAAGAGAATTTAATAGTTGTATATGCCAGTAGCCCCCGAGACTTAAAGTAGTTATATTAACTGATTTAAGGATCATTTGAAACGCAGGATCTTACGGAGAAGAATGCCCAACTGTCTCAGGAGCTGCAAGAGTGCAAGGCCCAACTCGAGGCCGCACTTGCTGCCGCAGGAGGAAACACAGAGACCCCTCCTGGTAACACATTATTTTAAAAATATAAGCGGTGTGCGGCGTGCGCACAAGTCTAATAATGACATTGCAGGTGCTGCTGGACAAGATCCGGACAGGCAAGAACTACTGCGCCAGCTGAAGGCCGGCGAGAGGGTGCTGAATAAAGTGCAGCAGGAAAGGAACAAGCTCCAGGATGCCCACGCCCAGCTCGGAGAAGAGCTAAAAGGTGTTCGGGCCGAGCTGTCTGGCTCCGTTAAGGAGAATCAGCGGCTTCGTCGCGGCATCTATAGTAAGTGCTTGAGCGAACTCCTTTGAAAAGAAGAGTTCGGCGAGGAAGTCAATTGACAAAATATGTCTGTAGGTATACTCACAGGTCGCCCTGCGGAGGAGATGCCCGTATCGACGGGTGATCAACTTCCCGAACTGTTGCAGCTGCTCGAACGAGTTCGGCAGGCAATGAGCGGCGTCGTCCAAGCTTTATGGCCGGCCCTCTCCCTGCCCGAGGGCCTTGGGGAGCTTGTGGAGAAGCTTCAGGGAGTGCGGCAGCGCTTCCATTTATGGAAGATTTCGGCCTGCCGCCAAGGTGCCAGGGAGGCCTGGGCCATGGTGAAGACGCGGTACAAGAAGGCGGATCCCAACCATATGGCCGAGGTCGGACCTGTGGGGCCCGATGGGAAGGAGATCCCTGTGAGTTTAGTATATGGCCAAGTAGAATTGGCCACTAAATTTTCCCAGCGGGACTGTAAATTAGACAGCCTGTTAGACGGGAATGAGGAGGAATGTATTTTAAAATGACATGTAAAATGCCTTCTAGCCGGATTGTAGATCATTTGTCTTTGCCGACCTTTTCGCTTCAACCTCGGGACCCTAGAGTCCGGAGTGTGTACGAATACCCTCTCGGTTAAGAAACAACCGGGGCATGCATGGAGACCAGGCATAGGGGTCATTAGTGCTTTATCAGACAAGTGCCCAACTAGTTATGTTATATTACATGGTTAGTAAGAAACATCTTCCAGGGAGAATAGTTCCGTTAAGGGTTCCTTTCCCTGGGAGGCATGCCTTAAAGTGCATGTCCGGTCTGCGAAAAGAGCAGAAAAAATATCTGGGGGCAGATAAATAAGTAGGTAAAGAATCATCTTTCAAATCACCGACCGAATATTCCCTTAAGAACGATAGCTTTTGGCTTCACCCAGTCTGAGGTACACATCCGGCTGACCCGGCAGTAACAATCGCAGAGGTGCTCCCTTTACCTCCTAGCCGAACAATCGGGAACGTAGGGGTAAGCACAGGAGCCAGGCAACCCAGCTTGTCCAAAACTTAAGTCATATCGATGCATATAATGGTGAATAAAAGGTACATGTGGAAGCTTGACACATGTGCTGGGCATGAAGCCCTTATAATTAAGCTTCTAGTAAAGAAGCCCCCAGGTATAATGAGTGCGGATGGCACGTCAAGTGTGTGCGAACAATGTGCAAGTAGGCCCTTAAGGGCTTTTTAGGAAAAGGGTTGAGAGAAGAAAGAGAAACAAAAGACAGTTGAAGTGTAAAAGTTTGGACGGGGGAAGGGGATGAACTCTTAGTCCGGCGCTAGGCATAGAATCTTTGGAGGCGGGCTGCGTTCCATGGGTTCGGCTCGAGTTGGTTGTCCGACACATTTCGTAGACGGTATGCTCCGCCGGTCAGGACTTGATCGATGATGAAGGGGCCCTGCCATTTGGGCTTGAGCTTGTCCTTTTTCTTGTCCGGCAGGTGTAGAACTAGTTCGCCAATGTTGTAAGTCTTGGCCTGTACTTCTCTGCTTTGATATCTTCGAGCCTGCAGCTGATAGAATGCGGAACGAGCCTTGGCGACGTCGCGTTCTTCTTCCAATGCATCCAAGCTGTCCTGCCGATCCAGCTTGGCTTCTCTTTCTTCGTACATGCGCACTCGAGGTGAGTCATGAATGATGTCGCAGGGCAGAACTGCCTCTGCGCCGTATGCGATAAAAAATGGTGTGAATCCGGTAGTACGGTTGGGCGTTGTCCGCAGCCCCCAGAGTATGGAGCCTAGCTCCTCTACCCAGTGCGTGTCAGATTTCGTAAGTGACCGCACTAGTCTGGGTTTGATGCCGCTCATTATTAGACCATTTGCTCGTTCCACTTGACCGTTGGTTTGAGGATGATAGACTGAAGCGTAATCGAGCTTAATGCCCATATTTTTGCACCATGATTTGACCTCGTCGGCCATGAAGTTCATGCCGTTATCGGTGATGATGCTGTGGGGGACAACATAACGGTGTACTGCCCCGGAGATAAAGTCTATCACTGGTCCGGACTCTGCCGTTTTGACTGGCTTGGCCTCTATACATTTGGTGAATTTGTCCACCATGACCAATAGGTACCTTTGCTTGTGGGTTCCTCCTTTAAGGGGTCCAACCATGTCAAGCCCCCAGACCGCGAACGGCTAGGTAATGGGTATAGTTTTGAGGGCAGTGGGTGGCATATGGCTCTGATTAGCAAAGAGCTGACAACCGACGCATCTTTGGACTAAGTCCTGAGCATCTGCCCGGGCCGTCGGGCAATAAAATCCTGTACGGAATGCCTTTCCTACAAGGGCCCGAGCTGCGGCGTGGTGTCCGCCTAGTCTGGCATGAATTTCAGCCAGAAGGTTTCGCCCTTCCTCTTCGGAGATACACCTTTGAAGGACTCCGGTTGTGCTTTTCTTATAAAGTTCTCCCTCATGGACCTAGTAGGCTTTAGATCGCCGGACAATGCAGCGGGCCTCATTTTGGTCTTCGGGAAGTTCCTACCTAAGCAAGTAGGCTAGGAATGGTTCTGTCCACGGGGCGATTACTGCCATTATGTCGTGGGCTGAAGGTGTTATTTCATCGGCTGAATCGCCGGTTATGTCAGATTGCTCTGTGTCGGTTGGTGCGGCTGTTTCCGGTTTGTTATTTCCGGACTCCTCTTCCCATAGTACGGATGGCTTAAAGAGCCGTTCCAGGAAGATGTTTGGAGGGACAGCGTCACGTTTTGCGCCGATGCGTGCCAGTACGTCGGCTGCTTGGTTATTATCCCAGGCTACGTGATGGAATTCAAGTCCTTCGAACCGAGCTGACATTTTTAGGACAGCGTTGCGATATGCTGCCATTTTCGGATCCTTGGCATCAAAGTCTCCATTTATTTGGGATATTGCAAGGTTTGAATCCCCGCGCACCTCTAGGCATTGAATGCCCATGGAGATTGCCATCCGGAGGCCATGTAAAAGGGCCTCGTATTCGGCAGCGTTGTTGGAGTCCGTGTACATTATCTGAAGTACGTATTGGACTGTGTCTCCGGTTGGGGACGTCAATACGATGCTAGCCCCCAATCCGGCCAACATTTTAGAGCCATCGAAGGGCATAATCCAATTGGAGTATGCGCCGTACTCTTTAGGGAGTTCGGCTTCGGTCCATTCAGCGACAAAGTCAGCCAAAACTTGTGACTTTATAGCTCGCCGAGGTTTGTAAGTTATATCGAATGGTAAGAGCTCAATGGCCCATTTTGCAATCCTGCCCGTCGCGTCGCGGTTGTTTATAATGTCGTTGAGGGGTACTTCGGAGGCCACTATTATCGAACACTCTTGAAAGTAGTGTTGGAGCTTCCGGGATGCCATGAACACCGCATACGCTATCTTTTGATAGTGCGGGTAACGGGACTTGCAGGGGGTTAACACAGTGGATACGTAGTACACTGGTTTTTGAAGAGGGAATTTATGCCCTTCTGTCTCTCGTTCGACGACGAGTACCGCGCTTACAACTTGATGTGTTGCCGCGATGTATAACAACATTGGTTCGCCCAGGTTGGGCGCAGCCAGGACCGGATTTGTTGCCAATATGGCTTTTATTTCTTCGAGTCCGGCAGTGGCAGCATCCGTCCACTCGAAGTGTTCGGTGCGCCTAAGGAGGCGATAGAGGGGCAATGCCTTTTCTCCTAGACGGGAGATAAAGCGGCTTAGAGCCGCCACGCATCCAGTCAATTTTTGTATTTGTTTGAGGTCTTTTGGAATATCTAGCTGTGACAGGGCTCGGATTTTGGCTGGGTTTGCTTCAATTCCTCTACCGGATACAATGAAGCCCAGGAGCTTTCCGGCTGGTACGCCGAAAACGCATTTTTCCGGATTCAGCTTGATGTCATATGCTCTGAGGTTGTCGAATGTGAGCCTCAAGTCGTCTACTAGAGTTTCGACGTGTTTGGTTTTGACGACTACGTCGTCTACGTATGCCTCTACTGTTTTGCCGATCTGGGTGGCCAGACATGTTTGAATCATGCGCTGATATGTTGCGCCGGCATTTTTAAGTCCGAAGGGCATCGTGTTGAAGCAGAATGGTCCATATGGAGTGATGAATGCCGTTGCGGCTTGGTCTGCTTCCGCCATCTTGATTTGATGGTAGCCGGAGTATGCGTCAAGGAAGCACAGTGAATCGTGTCCTGCGGTAGCGTCGATTATCTGGTCGATGCGGGGGAGGGGGAAGGGAACCTTTGGGCAGGCCTTGTTGAGGTCTTTAAAATCGACACATAGGCGCCAGGATTTGTCCTTCTTTGGTACCATTACCAGGTTTGCTAGCCAATCCGGATGTTTGATATCTCTGATGAATCCGGCTTCCAATAGTTTGGCTAGCTCTTCTCCCATTGCCTGTCTTTTGGGTTCGGAAAATCGTCGAAGAGCCTGTTTGACTGGCTTGAATCCTTTTAGGATGTTTAGGCTGTGTTCTGCCAATCTACGTGGGATTCCGGGCATATCCAAAGGGTGCCAGGCGAAAATGTCCCAATTTTCCCGAAGGAATTTTCGCAGTGCGGCGTCTACATCAGGGTTCAACTGTGCCCCGATGGAAGCCGTCTTTGTCGGGTCCGTTGGATGGACCTCGAATTTTACTATTTCGTCCGCTGGTTTAAAGGAGGTGGACTTGGATCTCTTATCGAGTATCACATCGTCCCTATTCACAGTAGAGCGCAGCGCGGTGAGTTCTTCTGCCGCTAGGGCTTCGGATAGTGCCTCCAGGGCTAATGCGGCTGTCTTGTTTTCGGCGTGGAGTGCTATGTCCGGATCACTAACGAGAGTGATTATTCCGCCGGCCCAGGCATTTTGAGCTTCATGTACCCGTAATGGGGTACGGCTTGAAAAATTGTGAATGCCTCTCGTCCTAATATAGCGTGATATCCGCTGTTGAACGGGGCCACTTGGAACGTGACTTCTTCGGATCTGTAATTGTCCGGCGAGCCGAACACCACATCGAGTGTGATTTTTCCGGTGCAGCGCGCTTCCCGGCTAGGGATTATTCCTCTGAAGGTTGTGCTGCTTCGCTCAATGCGGCTCCAGTCTATTTCCATTTTT
Source organism: Triticum aestivum (assembly GCF_018294505.1). Lineage (NCBI taxonomy): Eukaryota > Viridiplantae > Streptophyta > Magnoliopsida > Poales > Poaceae > Triticum > Triticum aestivum. The sequence continues at coordinate 315,640,481 of NC_057795.1, forward strand.
TGAAGAGTTTCCTCGTAGATGAGGTTTAATCCGCTGCCGCCATCCATGAGGACCTTTGTAAGTCGAAAGCCGTCCACTATTGGACTAAGTACCAGTGCGGCTGGTGCTCGGGCTGTTCGGAATTTAGGTTCGTCGCTGGCGTTGAAGGTGATGGCTGTGTCGCTCCATGGATTTGTTGTTGCTACTTGGTAGACTTCGGCGAGGCTGCGGATTGTTCGTTTCCGCATATTATTTGATTCGAAAGTCTCGAAGACTGTTGATACCGTACCGGTATTGTTGGAGTGGTTTTCCGGGGCTAGAAGCTCCTTGCCACTTTTGGCCACCTGCCATAATATCCAACATGCTCGAAGGCTATGTGTTGGGATGGCGCCCTCTGTACTGTGAATTTTACAGGGTCCGCTAAGCCATCCCTCCAGTACGGTTCCGTGCCCTTTATGGGGTTTTTGCTTTTTGGTTTTTGTATCTAGTGCCTGAGTGTAATGCACCCTTTTGTTGCGGACTAGCGTTGTATTCGGGGCCGGATTGTCCCAAAATTTATTTTCGGTTGTCCGGAAACTCTCCATCGCACAGTACTTTCGTACTATGGACGCCAGGTCAGTGAAGCGTGTAATTTCATGAAGGCTGACGGCGTTCAGGATTCCCTTGTCCATGCAATTATTGCAAAAAATTGAGATTGCATTTTCCTCTCGGCAGTCCTTTATCCTGTCCATAACCAGGAGGAATCTGGCCCGGTAGTGATGTACTGTTTCAGCGGGCTCTTGCCGGATTAGAGATAGATCGCATATGTCTGGGCGGGTGGGTGGAATTAAGTCCGGAACCCTACCCATCTCAAGGCTTGAAGGCCAAGAGGTTTCCAAATTTGGAAGCTTGGATTGCTGGACGTTGTCCAACGAGTCTGGTCCGATGCCTGACTTTAAGTTCAGTGCTTGATCGAAGTTCGTCCCTCCGCGGGAATCCGGCATGGAGGGTTCGGGAGCCCGGACATGACTAGTTTTCAATACAGGAGAAGAGTCGCCGCATTGTTCCTCTACCACTGCAACGTGGTGGGTGACCTGGGGAGAGTTAATCTCTCTCAGATGGGTTTTAAGCCCAATCTGATTGTAGTCTGTAGCGACTCCCAGGGCGGCGATGCGATCCAAGAGCTCATTTACGGATGAGAGCTCTATTGGATCCAGCCGCTCGGCGAATTCCGAGCTGACGTGAAGACTGCTTTTGACGACTTGAGAGGTCATTGTCGAAGCGGTGGCCGGATAGGCGGTCATAAGAAAACCACCTAGCCGGATAGTTTGGCCGGCGGCCAAGGCTCCTTTGGCGAAAATACCGTCCTTGAAGACGGGAGGAGGCATCCTTCCTATCGGTGACGGCACAGAGGAACTCTCAATGAAAGCACCAATGTCGGTGTCAAAACCGGCGGATCTCGGGTAGGGGGTCCCGAACTGTGCGTCTAGGCGGATGGTAATAGGAGACAAGGGACACGATGTTTTTACCCAGGTTCGGGCCCTCTCGATGGAGGTAAAACCCTACTCCTGCTTGATTGATATTGATGATATGGGTAGTACAAGAGTGGATCTACCGCGAGATCAAGGAGGCTAAACCCTAGAAGCTAGCCTATGGTATGATTGTTGTAATGGTTGTTCATCCTACGGACTAAAGCCCTCCGGTTTATATAGACACCGGAGAGGGCTAGGGTTACAAAGAGTCGGTTACAATGGTAGGAGATCTACATATCCGTATCGCCAAGCTTTCCTTCCACGCCAAGGAAAGTCCCATCCGGACACGGGATGGAGTCTTCAATCTTGTATCTTCGTAGTCTTGGAGTCCGGCTGACGATGATAGTCCGGCTGTCCGGACACCCCCTAGTCCAGGACTCCCTCAGGGTGTATAAGTTCTAGTATTACTCTTCCGAACAACAGTTGAAGTTTTAGCATGATCCTTTATCCTAACAAGAAAAGGCGGTTTCTCAACATAAGTAGTAGGAAACAATAGGATCATCATAAGTGATAGTCTTTTCTTCAACTGTAATAGGTGCAACTACTTTTACTTCAAGGGGAGGATTATATTTAAACCACTTCTCCTTAGGGAGATCAACGTGAGTAGCAAAAGATTCACAAAAAGCAGCTACTATCTCAGAGTCAAGTCCATACTTAGGCTAAATCCACGAAAAGCATCGGTATCCATAAAAGATTTAACACAATCAAACTTAGGTGTTATACCTGACTCCTTACCATCGTCGGAACCCCAATCTTCAGAGTTGCATTTAATTCTTTCCAATAAATCCCACTTGAATTCAGTAGTCTTCAGCATATAAGAACCAGCACAGGAAGTATCAAGCATGGTGCGATCATTGAGAGAAAGTCGAGCATAATTTTTTTGAATAATCATATCTCTTGAGAGCTCATGATTGGGGCATCAATATAACATTGACTTAAGCCTCCCCAAGCTTGAGCGATGCTTTCTCCTTCGTGAGGCCAGAAATTATATATGTAATTACGATCATGATGAACAAGATGCATAGGATAGAACTTCTGGTGAAATTCCAACTTCAATCATTTATAATTCCAAGATCCCGTATCATCACATAGCCTATACCATGTCAATGCGTCTCCCTTCAAAGATAAAGGGAATACCTTCCTCTTACTAACATCATCAGGAATACCTGCAAGCTTAAATAATCCACAAACTTCATCCACAAAGATAAGGTGTAAATCGGGATGCAATGTTCCATCTCCTGCAAAGGGATTAGCTAGCAGTTTCTCTATCATACCAGAAGGAATCTCAAAGTAAATATTTTCAGTAGGTTCAGTAGGTTGAGGAGCAACTCTTTGCTCTATTGGTCGGGGTGAAGATACCCCGAACAAGCCCCTCAAAGGATTAGTTTCCATAGTAACAAGTGACAGAAAATTTCATCACACTATATAAATGTTTCCTTACCAAGTTCCACTCACCAAAGGCGCTTCACTCCCCAGCAACGGTGCCAGAAAAGAGTCTTGATGACCCACAAGTATAGGGGATCTATCGTAGTCCTTCCGATAAGTACGAGTGTCGAACCCAACGAGGAGCAGAAGGAAATGACAAGCGGTTTTCAGTAAGGTATTCTCTGCAAGCACTGAAATTGTAAGTAACAGATAGTTTTGTGATAAGATAAATTGTAACGGGTAACAAGCAATGAAAGTAAATAAAGTGAAGCAAGATTGCCCAATCCTTTTTGTAGAAAAGGCAAGCCTGGACAATTTCTTATAATGAGAAAAGCGCTCCCGAGGACACATGGGAATTATTGTCAAGCTAGTTTTCATCACGCCCATATGATTCGCGTTCGGTACTTTGATAATTTGATATGTGGGTGGACCGGTGCTTGGGTACTTCCCTTACTTGGACAAGCATCCCACTTATGATTAACCCCTATTGCAAGCATCCGCAACTACAAAAAAAGTATTAAGGTAAACCTAACCACAACATTAGACATATGGATCCAAATCAGCCCCTTACGAAGCAACGCATAAACTAGGGTTTAAGCTTCTGTCACTCTAGCAACCCATCATCTACTTATACTTCCCAATGCCTTCCTTTAGGCCCAAATAATGGTAAAGTGTCATGTAGTCGACGTTCACATAACACCACTAGAGGAGAGACAACATACATCTCATCAAAATATCGAACGAATACCAAACTCACATGACTACTAATAGCAAGAATTCACCCATGTCCTCAGGAACAAATGTAACTACTCACAAAGCATATTCATGTTCATGATCAGACGAGTATTAATATGCATTAAGTATCTGAACATATGATCTTCCACCAAGTAAACCAATTAGCATCAACTACAAGGAGTAATCAACACTACTAGCAACCCACAGGTACCAATTTGTGGTTTTGATACAAGATTGGATACAAGAGATGAACTAGGGTTTTGAGAGGAGATGGTGCTGGTGAAGATGTTGATGGAGATTGACCCCCTCCCGATGATAGGATCGTTGGTGATGACGATGCTGATGATTTCCCCCTCCCGGAGAGAAGTTTCCCCGACAGAACAGCTCCGCCGGAGCCCTAGATTGGTTCCGCCAAGGTTCCGCCTCGTGGCGGCAGAGTTTCGTCCCGTAAGCTTGCTTATGATTTTTTTCGAGGGTAAAAGCCTTCATACAGCAGAAGATGGGGACCGGAGGGCCACCAGGGGGCCCAGGAGACAGGGGGCGCGCCTAGTAGGGGTGGGCGTGCCCCCACCCTCCTGGCCAGGGTGTGGGCCCCCTCTGGTGTTTTCTTCGCTCAATAATTCTTATTAATTCCAAAAATAACTTCCGTGGAGTTTCAGGATTTTTGGAGCTGTGCAGAATAGATTTCTAATATTTGCTCCTTTTCCAGCCAGAATTCTAGCTGCCGGCACTCCCCTTCTTCATGGTAAACCTTGTAAAATAAGAGAGAATAGCCATAAGTATTGAGACATAATGTGTAATAACAGCCCATAATGCAATAAATATTGATATAAAAGCATGATGCAAAATGGACGTATCAATTGTCACCGAGCTTGATGCCACAGGGTTCCATGAGGTCCTTGCTGACTTTCACGCGCCCATGCACCTGCCAACGCATGCCCCTGGGCGTGCACTGACGCGCATTCCCGTGCACCTGCCAATGCATGCGCCTGCGCGTGCACTGACATGCGCGCCCGTGCCGGTGCCCGTGCACATGAATGTCTCCATCGTCCCGTTGCCAGCGCCTATCCCCGCGCGGGTGCCAGTGCCCCCACAGCGGCATGTATGGCCGTCGTCGACCGATTCCTTGCACCAACGCCAGTCGCCTCCTCCCGCCAGTTGACTCGCTCCTGGAGACCGAAGTCCAGAACATTGTGGCCTTCCTTGAAGCTAGGGCCAACGTCCAGGAGTACGCCAACAACGGCGCAAGACGCCGCCGTCACCGTCGGTCAGTGGCCCGACGACACACAGAGCACATCAGAGGAGCCGCTTCCCACTGCAAGACGCCCCCGCCGCCGCCGCGTAATCTAAATTTGCCATGAAAAACGTTTGGGTTGCCATGCTTAAAATCCGAACGTTTATCATTTCCGTTTATTTTAGATCGATCGCCGTATGAATGTAAAGTCGGAGTCAGACTGAATGAAATCTATGGTTTGAATAATTGAATGTTCTGCTAGAGCCGTATCAAATTAAATATAAAACGCCATCAAGCCACATGTATTCCTTCTCATCCAACGACCTAGACTGCTTCAATGTCGAGCGCTCAACACGTTTAGCGTGCAGTTAATTTCATGCCAAAATAGTGCTAATCACATAATAACATGAAAATAATATCCTACTTAATATCCGCATGCACTTAATATACTTCCAAATTAATGTGCATTGCATGTACACATTGACTAGTGCTACTAGTACATGAAACTGGTGTCGTAACTTGTGAACGCGTCCAGATATGGTCAATGGCAACATCGCCCGTGAGTTCTTCGTGTTTGCCCATGTGTCTAAACGTAGAAGGGGAGGAGATAGAGAGAGAGAGCACACATAGAACCCACCAGTAAATGAAGGCGAAAAGTACGTCCTAACGAGCCGGCCCCACTAATGTACTAAAAATAATATTACATGTTATCCATTAAAAAGGTTGTGGTAATATAAAAACATTATATGAACAAAGGGGGTACAACAAACATTGTTATTCTATGTATGTTGCCTATTGATGTGCGGCTTGAAGGCCCTGGTCGCATGTTCGATCCTCGTCCTTTATTTTTTAATAAGTATATGGGTCCAAATTTGTTTCAGGACAGGTGGGCCCCTTGGTGTGTAGTTTGTAGCACTTTAATGTGTGGGTCGAAATTTGTTCCATTCCAAGGGGACTATCAGTGTGTAGTTTTGTAGCTTATTTATAATAATTAAAGAGAACAACAGAGTTTTTTTGCAATAATACCATTGTGCGACGTTGAAGGCGAGAAAGGACGTGCGAGAGAGCGATGACCGAGCCAGAGGGAAATCAACTGGGGGAGGTGCGGGGGTTGCAACGGTGTTTGGAGTAGTTGTGGGCCGAATGCTACGAAAATATAATCTAAACCCACCGGAATAAATGCCTACACAAATTAATCCAAGGTTGGAGTTCCCCTCGTAATGTAAATAGCTCCGGCTTTACGAGGGATGGAGAGGTAGCTTCAATGTGTGGAAGATACGGTGTGAGAAAGCAAGGTCAATCGAGAGACATATAGATAGAGAGACAAAGTGAGTGTGGTCTGACATTCATTGAACAGATATATATATATATATATATATATATATATATATATATATGCTCTGGAGAGATATTTTCCGGTTGAGCTTTTGGCAATGGTGAGGGCTGTAAGATAGAGCTTGAAAGATGATCCAGTCACAAACATGTAGATATATTTTGTGCGTGGGAGGAAGCAAGGTCAATCGATTACATATATAAAGGGAGAGAGATTGAGCGAGTGTGGGTCGTCGTGCGATCGAAAGAGTAAGACGGGTTGGAGAGAGTGACCTAGATAGACAATGTGCGTGAGAGAGTATATAATATGAGTATGTACAATTGGGCTCAAACATGGAGATATATCGTTTTTGTCCTAGAAAGAGCGAGGTCCATCGAGACATACAAAGAGAGAGAGGGAGAGAGATAGAGAGAGAGAGAGAGAGAGATTGAGAGAGTGTGGCCCGCCATGAGGTCGAAAGAGTGGGGGTGGCTTGGATGGACTGACCTAGATAGACAATCTTCATGAGAGAGATAGAGTGTGTTGATCGAGGCCCGAACAGGGAGATATATCATTTGTGTGTGAAAGAAAATGAGGTTAATCGAGACTCAGATAAAGAGAGCGAGATAGAGCGAGTGTGGCCCGTCGTGCGGAAGAAAGAGCGAGACAGTCTTGAGGGAGGGACCTAGATAGACAACGTGCGTACGAGACGTTGGGGGGCTAGATAGGCAATGCATGTATCTAGCGCGAGAGGGTGGGAGAGAGAGAGAGAGAGAGAGAGAGAGCTTGGCATGGGGTGCAATGGCGGGTGTGTGAGGTAAATACATTTGGTAACAGAGTGGAAAAAGGGGGTTGTGTAGTTGAGAGAGTTAGAGATCGAAACATGGAGACAAAGAATGAACGTGTGTAGAAAACCGATAGCATCCTAAGGTGGTTAGGAGAAGAAGATTGACCGGTACAGGAAGTATGTAGCGTATGTGCCAGGGGGGGGGCTAAAAACAACATTTGAATGTAGATAGTACGAGACTTAATATCGATGTTTCAATTCGGTGTACATTGTAAGATTTGAACTGAGGACCATGCATATGGGTAATTATTTCGAATTCGTGCCATACTAGGTTTCGAAAAGTTGACATTGACTCGATTTGTTGTGCTATTTTGTAGGTCATATGTTTGAATCCACCCAAAAGTTTTCTCACTACCATGGTGTTCATCATATACATATGAATTTGTACTAAAAAAGTAGCATGGATACAGTGAAATGTGAAATCCACGTTAGAATTGGAGATCGCTATGTGACACACACTCTAATTCAAATAACTAATTATGTGACACACACTCTAATCCACATTAGCGTGGATACCATGGATACTGTTTCGATTTTTTTCAAATAACTCCTCATTAATTAATTTATAGTATCGCGTTTCGAATGACTAATTATTTGCAAGGAAAACACGGGCATGGTAATACATACAGATTTGTTTGCAAATGAAAGAAGATTCGTTTGCATTCTCAAATGTAGGCGCACCATGCAGACCAGGGTCGTGTCATGGTGGTCGCGTGTGTCGGACGAACACTTAGCACCCAGCCACCCCACCCCCTCCCTCCCTCCCCACCTCCCCCCAAAAAAGGACGACGACAAAATAAGTTCGCGCTTCCACGTTTCGGATTGAAATATGTGGCGGCCCCAATTCCAGCCCTGCAAAATCTCCCTTCTCCACCGTCGCCTTTCGCGCCCAGATTGCTCAAATCCCTAGTTTGCCGCCAACCCAAGCAAAGTTTGAATCGCCCCTCATCTCATCTCTTTCCCCACCTCTGTGCCGGACGACGACGACGATGGTCGCGCTTCACCACCGCACTGGAGCTACCTCATCTATGCCCTCGTCCACCGCACCGGGTGGTCCACCGACAACATCGGCCGCCGCAACCGACGTGCCTCACAGACACCAACTTCCACCACGTCAGGTGCGCTTCACCGACGCCGTCTCCCACCTCACTGGGGCTACTTCACCGAGCACATCGTCGCACCTCCGCCCCCCGAGGCCGTTGGGGCTTCACCAACATTCTTGTCCATCGCATTGTAGTGCTCCGCTGCCACTCAAGATCTGCATCCGTGCGCGGCCAGCCAACGCCAGCGCATCACCCTCAACGGCTCTGAAGTGACCCGCACTCTAGCTAGGCGAGCATGCCCAAACGCCGACCCGAACTAGGTATCCACACATCACTCCCTTGTGCACTGTTCCGATGATGTTTGGATATCCTTTCACTGCTCTCTTAGCTTACACGCCTATGCAACTCTAACTTTAACTCTTATTTCTTCTAGAGGTATCATCTGAAACAAGCAAAACCATTTTTTTAGAGAAGCATGACGGCACTACGGGATCTAGTACACATCCTGCACACTCGTATAACCTTGTAAGTATCTGTCCTCCAGTACAACAGCAAGGTAGAATCCTCTTATTTGATCAACCATTCGCCGTGTCAAAAATGCAGAGGGGGATGCAAGGAGCACAAGGCCTACACATCCAAGCAAGTGGTAACATGGACTTGTACATGGAACATCCCAAGCGCAAGCAGAGCTGCAGTGAGCCTATACAATGAGCTAGCATAAGTCCCTGCATTTCATTTAATTCGTACTGGCATGCGTGTATGATTAGTGTGCAGTGGTGGATCCACGAATTCAAGTTACCAGGGGCGAACATTTAACTTAAAAAATACGAAGACACTTGCACTCCGGAAATCAACATAACTTGAGAAATGTTAAGCTACATGCACTTTGAAAACTAGCTAATGATCCAAAGTAGTTGAGATTATAAACACTAAATGATGCAAGCACCAAAAAACACAAAATGCAACATGGTGTACAAGGACTACAAACATGGTCTGTACCTGCTTGAATTATTCATTCTCTGGCTGAAAATATCGAAGTGTAATTGTACCTATAACCAGTGCGCAAACTGCATATCAATATATCTAGCCTGCACAAGTATGCCAATAGTTTCAAACAACATATTAGAAAAGTATTTATGCTACGTTGTCATGATACGGGGACTTTCTGGTAGATGGCCTCGACGTTTCCTCAAGCCATGAAAATGCACTATAATTTACTTGTCATCAATTCTTGCAAATCTCTATGTCTCTCTCAACATAGCAGATCATCATTAGACACTAAATCCTTCAATGGGAGCTTGCAAAATGCTTGCATTAGATCCCTCATTATACACTATATGTTCATCACCAGGAGCATGTAAAATGTTTGCATCAAATCCTTCATTAGCAGTCTGTTCATTAGACACTTCAGGCTCAAGAACAACATGAGCTTGTATGTTTGCACCGAAAACTTGATTAGATACATCAGATTCAGTCAGTTCAGTATTGATTGGGGGAGTTATAAAATAAGCAGAAATTGGTTTCATTTTCTCATAGATTCCCTACATACAAGCAGTTTTACAACACCGTCAGGTTTAACTATTGGCCAAAAATTGAACAGTTGAATTAGATATAATCAGGGATGTGATGTACCTGCTCATTACGCATGCTACTCTTGCAAGCTACGACTGTCCGTTTGCGCAAGCTCGATGCCATGCCCGTGTTGCCGCCGCTGCCTCCCACGCAGGCTACACCCAGGGTCGGATCTTCATCTTCTTGTCCTTCCATTCGCTTGAAGCCCGGTGACCGCCCTCCAACAAGGGCGCGAGGAAGTGTTGTGTTGGTCTGTCCAGCGGCGGCTAGGTTAGGAGCAAACCAGACTGGAGGCTGGAGCGAACGAATTGGGATTTTTCCTACTGTCAATCGATATGGGAGGCACTCGTTTGGGTCGCGAGCCTGCTATAGGGCCTGCCTTGCACTTATGTTATTGGCCCATCCAAATTGAAACATTTTTCTTTATTTTTTACATTGCCTGCTCATGCGTTGGGACGAACAAAAGTAGCCTGGGCCAACCTGGACGACTCAAACTAGGTGCACACTTTCCAGCTACCCGAGGTGGCCACCCATACCAGCCCCTATGGTGTCGTCGCCCCTTTTGCGTGTATGATTGGGGTAGTAAAAAATATTCCAGTGACGCTTTTGATTTACCCACAGAATAGTTGAATTGCTTGTTTCTGTGAACTGAGTTCGCCAATAATGTGAAGGATGCCAGTCTTTTCATCATATTGTAGATTGCTTAGATCTCGATATGCCAAATGTAATCGCATGAAATATACAGTAAAAGCAAATGTGATGTGTGTGGCTACAACTAGTCTGACACTCTGACTACACGTCCTCATATAATATATCAAGGACGCACCATCTTACCAGATTAACCATTTGACTTACAATGCAGTGTGGGAAGAAAGAAGTATTGGGACTGCATATCCAAGCAATTGATGCCATGGACTCCTTCGTAGAACCTTGTAAGCAAAAAAGAAGTTGCAGTGTGCCTGTACAAAGATCTAGCGTAAGTTCAGTTACCTACTTATCGGAATTTTAGTTAGACACTTATTGCAAAATTGTTCAATTACGTTGCTTGGCTTAATTTAGTTTGCTACTGATTACCTAATGCCGCAGCCTGTTAATCCTATTATACACTGCGTCTATCTATGTGTTTGATACTTACTGTTAAGAATTACCTGTTTGCCTGAACTTAAATAGCTACTTGTTTGTTTAACTGCTTTGCTACTGCAACAACGAGTTACAATGATGTTAATAACTACTTTTTAGCTTCCAATTGAAACTCTTTAATTCCTTGTTTGTTTAACTGGTTTGTTGTTATAACTCCCAGTTGAGATATTTTGCTAACTTCAACTTTTCTGAATCCAATCAGAACTTTAATGGCAAAACAGGTTAGCCCAAGATCAAAGAGTGAGGTCCCCATGGACGTTGTATCATCCCACAGTAGTGGCACCGGCCCAATCGTGCATTATGAATTGCCAATTGCTGATGCTCTAGAGGCTAAACTAGTGGTAGAAAGAGATTATGCTTCTGCACTTAGAGATGAAGTTGACATGTTGAGGAAGCAAACAGCACAATCACAAGCAGTACTCAAGACAACCATTAAATATTGGGTGGATTTCAAAACGAAGCAAGCTGAGACTGACCGCATTGTTAAGATCCTAAAGGAAAAAAGGAAATTAAATTCCCACTTGGTAAATCATAGGTGAAATGTTCTTTCCATCGTTGAATAACCTTTGTGTTGTTTGTTCATGTAATCAATCAAACCATTTGTTTTAGAGATCATGTAATAATTGTTTTTTGTTTTTTGGTTTGTAATTTTATTTGAGCACAAGTCTGTATTAATTGATAAGACTCGGAGGCATTTCATTTTGATTGTTGTGCGAGACCTACAAATATGTCAATCGGGCTGAATGTGCATTCAGCAATAATAGTAGTATAGATGGACCATAAGTGGCACGCATCGGAAAGGGCCAAGATGATGTAGTAGCTTGGCTAAAAAAAGGATGCTATTCTAGCAAAAAAAAGTACAGCGGCCTGGCTTATGTATGTTAGTTGATATTATTGATCCATATACTCTATAAGTGTTTATATGTGTGTTAGTTATGTACATTCTTGGTTGATTGACTCGGTATTTGAATCTTGATACATCGCTTGTGTACATATCTAAATGGGAGTACACATCATGCTGTGTGTGACATTTGAGTTGGACATAAAGTGTTCCAAATATTCGAATTCACCTTAAATTGGATTCTAACTTCTGAATTTGAGTATCGGCATTTGTAAATCATATTCATATATGACAGTGGAATACATCTTTGTCGTGCTTTTGAAGATATATAAATACACATAGAATGATTTATAAAGATTCGTATAGGAATACAAAATGGATTTAAATTTAGTTGCCAGGGTAAACGTGGATGCTTATTGTACCAAAAATCGAAAGAAGCGGCAAAATGTCCACTCCCACATCGGCTGCCCGAAGCCAAGTGTTTGGGAGATGGAAATTACTGTCTACCCATTACACGGAGAATCCATCGGCTCGATTTCCACTGCTCTCAATAGGGGTAGGTTAGTAACTTCAATTAGACGTGACATGACCGCATCTGAGCCCATTCCAACACGGTGGGCGCCAAACATGGGCGGCAAAACACATTTGATTCAAGCTCATCCGAAAGACCTCTGTTTCTCCCTCCATTTCCCCATTCATACACGGTGGGCGGCAAAACAAACTTGACTCGTCCGAAATTGATGTAGGCAAATATTTTCAATAGGGGCAGGTTCGTAACTTCACTCAGACATGACACAACCACCCTACCTGCCAGCCCTGTTCATACACCGTGGGCACCAACCATGGGTGCCAACCACCCTCTCCTTGCCAGAAATCGCTCTGGGCAAATATTGGCGAGTGCGCTATTACCGTCCTATCCCCAACCGACGAGACGTCCAAATTTTAAACGAGGGCTAAGTTCGTAACTTTCCCATATTTCAGACAGGCGCGTCCTAAATTTATGGTTCCCCGTACCTCTCCCTCCATTATCCCATTCATACGCCGTCCGCGCTAGAACACCATCCCCACACCAGCCTCCTTCGTCCGCCACCCCATCCATCACCGCCGTTCTCCACCCCATCCATCGTCGCCGTCCTCCACCCCATCCATCGCCACCCTCCTCCACCATGCTGGAGCGCCTACCAAGACCGCGTCGTCCACTACTAGAGATGGACGTTTCTCATCCACGGCGACAGACCAAGAGCCTTGCATCGCGTCCTCTCGCTTCATCGGCGGCGTCGTCCTCTTTGCTGGGGCCGCTTACACAACCTTCTCTTCCACCGCAACGGAACTTATCCCCTGATGTACCCATCTACCATCGCAGATCTGCTTCAACGCCACCGACAGCCATCGCACCCCCGATGCCTACATGGCGCCGCAAGAGAGGTGGTACTTCATATCTCCTCAACTTTTTGATCTCAACCAGAAAATCGATCGTAACTTGGTTACTCTGCTTTCTTTTCTTCTCTTAGAATTTAGTTCTTAGTTCAAAGCAAACAATGGATGCTAATTCTCTGGTTTGCAGCTTCAAATCAGCCATGGCACAGTCATAATACGGTTTAATTGATCACGCTTAGGGTTTAATTGATCATGTTGGTTCCGTGGTGGTTTGTTTAATAGAAATCGGAGGGGAAACCCTCTTTTGCTAAAAAATATGCTTGGAGTTTCCCCCCTTTTATGATCACTATACGATCAGAATACGTGCTTCATGTCATAATAGCACTACTCCACCCATCAAGCTAAACAAGCTTAGTTGTTCAAATACGAATCTGATATTATTAAAACAGAGTCGTTTAATTGGTCAATTAAATGTTCCTAATTTAGTTTTGAAAATGCATGTTCGCCGCTCGGGTGTGTATCTCTATAGGGTGCCCATGGTGGGCCGCGGCCCACCCTGGGATTTTGGGTCGTCCCAGGCCCCGATTCCCCTCTGTTCTGCTATGCGCTTCCGATCTCTACTCGCCCCCAGCCTCCTGCCTCGCCGGTGACTTGCCGTCCCCGGACGGCATGACTCTAGGAGGAGACACCGGACTAATAGAAGGTCAGGAGCCGCCCGCCCAACAGCGTCACCGCTGCCCAGACGCGCTGCCGTGCCTACCTTCCCAGTCTGTTCAGGGCTCAGGCGTGCAGCACCCACTAAGCGAACCCGATTTATCCTGAGATACGTCCTCAACACTTAGCAACCACTCCTCATCACCCATTTTCTAATTGATTCATTACTCATTAGGCAGGACTGTCATTAGAGTTTATTGTGTGCTGAGTGCTACCTACACTTAATAGTTCAGATGTATTTCAGTAATCTTTAGTACCTGTAAAGTTCACAGGGTTTCAAAATTCTGGCCCTAGGAACATACACTGGTCATTTCGGGTTGTTGACCGTAGTGACATTGACCTAGATTACTGCTGCAAGCCAGGTTTGTTGACGATTTTACTTGTATTTCTTACTCATTCGATATAATATCCAATTATTCACGTCGATTAGTTACAAACAATAAGTGCTAGACAAACTTATTGATTCAGATTTTGGACGGTCTCTTACTGCAGTTACAATTTTGCATACTTGTCCTAGTAAGCTCACAAGTAAATGATTGATTCACTACATCTATGCTTGCCTTGTCGTATTTGTTGTCAATATTCTTTTAGGGTGGACCACCCCGTTTCAAAATACTGGAACCGTAGACATGAGTGAATAGTACTTCTCTGTGTGATCTCTTCCATCATGTGTGGGCAACGAACACCGTACTGTATAGAAAAAGTGTCATTTCCAGCTTTTACATAGGCTTCGATCTTTTACATGGAATACAATCTCCCTACTTGCTTTGTGTCGCACTACCAACACTCCACCCTTGAAGCTAAACATTATGCCACTCATAATTCCTTAGTTTATTTGTTCAAATACGAATTTGATATGATTCTAATGTTCCTACTTCAGTTTTGAAATGTGTGTCTGCCTGTTATAGAGACATAAGGGGTTTGTATTTCTGTGTGTGGTCTGGTCAGCACGGTTGGGGGGTGAACTTTGCATATGTAGGGGTTTATAGGGAGACATTCTTTGAGTTGAATCCGCAATGCATTCCATAGATAGTCTGACTACTTTTTATGTTTTCATGAATCTCAGATTCTGAACAGCATCAGAACGGTTATGAGCTTGTGCGCTTGAAAAGACTAAAGCAGAACAATGCCATGGCTGTCAAACTTAGCATTAAGGGACTGAAATCAAGTCTGGATGCAATGCAATGCAAATGCTCTCCACCTACAGATTCATGCTCGGAATATGATCCTAATAGTGATTCTGAGATAGAGGGAGACCTAAGTCAATGTAGCTCCCTAGTGGAGGAGTCAGAAGCAGATGCCCTATCTTATTCACCCATCAAGGTGCTTGCTCTAACTTTCCAAGGTTATATTGGTCGCACATATCTTGCAACTGATGCTTTGCATTGCTTCTACTTTGTTGCACTGCCATTAGCTTAGTTTACACATCGTGTATGTGAATACGCCCTGCCTATCCATTTTCAATACATATTCCATCTATCATCATACCATATTTATCCATTCAAATGTTGTTCTTGTGTATCACACATTCAAAAGGAAGAGGGCGATTGCTGATCGCGGAGGAGCACAAGCAAAGTATTTGGAAAAGGTAGTGGCACCTGATAAATCAAATAGCCCATTATGTGTAGTTGCAATATCACCTGACCCACAAAACACCCCAACTCTAGCAGACTCTAGCCCTACTACACTTGTCATTTCTGATGCCCCAACTCAGCAGACCCCAACTGCAGCAAACAATATGATGATGCCAGTTGACATAGCACCAGCTCTACGACGCAAAACCCCCATTCCAGCAAAGAGTACACCAAATCCAGTTGCCAAAACCCTTTTCGAACCAGAGAGAGCCCCAATTGCATCGAATAGGACCCTTGTTACATTTCTTCCCAGTTTAGAAGACGAAGCTTATATTGTTGTCAGGAACTTTGTGCACATCTTTCCTTCATGGAGAGATAAAACCGCAAACACAGAACAATTTCCAGTCTTCCTCCACAACTTACGCATAAGTAATGTACTAATATTATTCATGGTCATTACTGCATATGTTTCTGCTGATAGAAGACACAAGATTTCATTCTTTTAAATAGGCGAGGACCAAACTAGATTGTGAAGACGAGCAAGGGTTGGTTGCGCTTTTCAAGCACTCGTTGATGAAGTATCGTTCCTACTTCAGGCAAGCGCACTTCGATGACAAGCCTCTGAATGAAATTTCTGTAAAGTCTGTGGTGCTACATTTATCCGACGGTGACTGGAATAATCTTGTTACACATGGTCTCGTCTGCAGCGTAAGGTACTGTCTATGATATCACATCACAATTTGAACTACATTTCTGCATTTGCCTTAATGTCTCACTTGTATGAAAACTGTTAGCAGAAGAACATTCATTCTCAAGGGACCATGGAATCTCGCAACTATACTGCACACTGCAGTGCACTTGTGAGTACCTCTTGCCCTGTATGACCATACTTACTTTTATAGCTGTTTGATTATGTAGCATCACTGCACATGTTAGACTCGTTATCGTCCATTTGGTGGACATTATAAAATCCGCATGGACTCTTACATAAATTTAGAATCAACCCAATGCTTTTAAAGAGGTTTAGCTCTGCAGTCCTCTTGTAAGGACTGAACGTCGTCTATCACTGTACTTACATTAACAGCTACTCCCTCCGTCCCATAATATAAGAATGTTTTGTACAGTACACCAGTGTTCAAAACACTCTTGTATTATGGGAAGAGGGATTGGTTCATTGTGTAGCATTCTGCATCTTATCTCCCTCGCCCACCATTTACTAAAAAAGATCAGATCTATATTTAATCTTACCAAAAAGTAGAATACACGGACAATGCCAGTGCAGAAGTGTAGCCCATTGCTCTTGTCAATACATTTTGTCCTGTAACGCTTGTACTTCCAGGGATTGGTAGTTGATTATGTAGCAACAATCTGCATCTTATCTTCATTATCCTCTATCCCTTCCAGTATTATCATATCTATAATTACTCTCTACAAAATATAGAGTACAAGCAATGCTTATGAAGAAGATTCTGTGCTAAAATTCTCGAGTTATCCTTCCCTTGACATGGAGAAGGGCATTATAAAGTTGGTGTTAATTGTTAATGTAAGTCAGTCCTTCTAAAGCCTTTATCCTCATCTGCTGTTTAATTTTCTCATACTCCCTATCGTTTACTACTGTTTAATTTGCTGTTTCTATCAAAATGCATGTTCGCAAGAACCGTGAGTTCTAAGTTTTACTTGTAAAACCAAATTCCTTATTCATATCATGCACATTACTCAATACTCCCTATATGTATGCTTGTTTTTGTGGATCTATAATCCAGTGTGTGGTGAAGCAGCCCACGTTTGCACCTTGTCATCTCCTGTTTTATCTTACTGATGTGGCCAATGATATGAACAACATGCCATGCACATTAACCAAAATAGATACAATGATTGTCTTTGCCCTTCATCTATGCTTGTTATGTTGGTAATCCAGTAGTGTGATGAAGCTCCCCGCATTATGAACAATGCCAAATTATGCTATTGATATTTTGAACTTACTCATTATTTTCTAATTTGAAATTGGATGGAATTGACAACACAGTTATCATCTTTGTTTATACACATGCAAAACCTGTCATCTCTCTGCTTGTTTCAGGGTGATATGCCTGATGGCATGCACAAGTCTGCTGAAGGTTGTGAGACAAACCCAACATATATTGCAGCAAACAAGGCAAAACATCTTGAAGATAGCGAGAGAACCCCAAAGTCTTGTCTTGATGCAGTGTTCAAGTTACTTGAGACTTGCAGTTCGACAAGCTCACGGAATTCATTGTCTAAATCAGTTTGACTTCTTCAGTCTCAAGTTCTAGCAGAAAGGCATTCTACAACTCAACTTTGACTTGAAGTCCTATCTCTAAGAAAGATTGCGGAGAACACCAATGAGAACCTCATTGCTAAAAAACTACACCTAGAAGCTATGACCGACATGATAGGCCGGTCTCACAGCCTTGCCAGCAGCTTGCGCAGCAGTTCCCGCACACGGCTAACCTTTCTTGAAATGTCTTGGAAGTGGTCTCGGTTTAGTATTATTTTGTTACACTGCAATGGTGCACAGTTTTTGTAATCTGCTTCGTTGCGCTGTATGATCACTGGTGGCGAACTTCGATGCCCAGTGGATGTAATATACCATAAATCCTTTATTGTATAGTGTAGGTTTATTCTTAGTTACTATGCCATAATTTCTTTATTGTATAGAGTAGGTTTGTTCTTAATTCCTACTAGTTACTGCCATCATTCGCTATCTGAAAAAAAATTGATGTAGTCGACCGGGCCGAAACATTCGCCTCTAACAGGCCTGGCTTTTAGCGGGCCACAATTGGGCCGGCCTGCATCTTTCTTGGGCCCGAATGATTGGGGCCTTCACACTTTGTGCCAGACCCACAACTTACTCCGGCCTATTGTTGGAAATATGCCCTAGAGGCAATAATAAAATGATTATTATTATATTTCCTTGTTCATGATAATTGTCTATTGTTCATGCTATAATTGTATTAACTGGAAACCGTAATACATGAGTGAATACATAGACCACAACATGTCCCTAGTGAGCCTCTAGTTGACTAGCTCGTTGATCAATAGATGGTTATGGTTTCCTGACCATGGACATAGGATGTCATTGATAACGGGATCACATCATTAGGAGAATGATGTGATGGACAAGACCCAATCCTAAGCATAGCACAAGATCGTGTAGTTCGTTTGCTAAAGCTTTTCTAATGTCAAGTATCATTTCCTTAGACCATGAGATTGTGTAACTCCCGGATACCGTAGGAGTGCTTTGGGTGTACCAAATGTCACAACGTAACTGGGTGACTATAAAGGTGCACTACAGGTACCTCCGAAAGTGTGTGTTAGGTTGGCACGAATCGAGACTGGGATTTTTCACTCCGTATGACGGAGAGGTATCTCTGGTCCCACTCGGTAATGAATCATCATAATGAGCTCAATGTGACTAAGTAGTTAGTCACAGGATCATGCATTACGGAACGAGTAAAGTGACTTGCCGGTAACGAGATTGAACGAGGTATTGGGATAACGACGATCGAATCTCGGGCAAGTAACATACCGATTGACAAAGGGAATTGTATACAGGATTGCTTGAATTCTTGACATCGTGGTTCATCCGATGAGATCATCATGGAACATGTGGGAGCCAACATGGGTATCCAGATCCTGCTGTTGGTTATTGGCCAGAGAGCTGTCTCGGTCATGTCTGCATAATTCCCGAACCCGTAGGGTCTACACACTTAAGGTTCGGTGACGCTAGAGTTGTTATGGGAATTAGTGTGCAGTTACCGAATGTTGTTCGGAGTCCCGGATGAGATCCCGGACGTCACGAGGAGTTCCGGAGGTAAAGATTTATATATGGGAAGTCCTATTTTGGCCACCAAAAAATGTTCGAGATTTTTCGGTATTGTACCGGGAAGGTTCTAGAAGGTTCCCGAGTGGGGCCCACCTGCGTGGGGGGACCCACATGAACGTGGGTAGTGGGGGCAAGGCCCCATACCCCTGGTCAAGACGCACCAAGATCCCCCTTAGAAGGAATAAGATCATATCCCGAAGGGATAAGATCAAGATCCCTAAAAAAGGGGGATAACGATTGGTGGGGAAGGAAATGATGGGATTTCTTTCCTCCCACCTTTGCCAACGCCCCAATGGACTTGGAGGGCAAGAAACCAGCCCCCTCCACCCCTATATATAGTGGGGAGGCGCATGGGAGCTTCACCCTTCCCCTGGCACAGCCCTCTCCCTCCCCAACACCTCCTCCGTAGTAGTAGTGCTTGGCGAAGCTCTGCCGGAGAACTGCAAGCTCCACCACCATGCCGTCATGCTGCCGGAGCTCTCCCTCAACTTCTCCTCTCCCCTTGCTGGATCAAGAAGGAGGAGACGTCCCCGGGCTGTACGTGTGTTGAACGCGGAGGCACCGTTGTTCGGTGCTTAGATCGGATTCAGCCGCGATCTGAATCGCTTAGTGAACGACTCCACCGACCGTGTTCTTGCAATGCTTCCGTTTCGCGATCTTTAAGGGTATGAAGATGCACTCCCATCTCTCTCATTGCTAGTTACTCCATAGATTGATCTTGGTGATGCGTAGAAAATTTTGAATTTCTGCTACGTTCCCCAACAGTGGCATCATGAGCTAGGTCTATTGCGTAGATTCTATGCACGAGTAGAACACAAGTAGTTGTGGGCGTTGGTTTGTTCAATTTGCTTACCGTTACTAGTCCTATCTTGATTCGGCGGCATCGTGGGATGAAGCGGCCCGGACCGACCTTACACGTACGCTTACGTGAGACATGTTCCACCGACTGACATGCACTTGTTGCATAAGGTGGCTAGCGGGTGCCAGTCTCTCCCATTTTAGTCGGATCGGATTCGATGAAAAGGGTCCTTATGAAGGGTAAATAGCAATTGGCATATCACCGTTGTGGCTTTGCGTAGGTAAGAAACGTTCTTGCTAGAAACCCGCAGCAGCCACGTAAAACATGCAACAACAATTAGAGGACGTCTAACTTGTTTTTGCAGGGTATGCTATGTGATGTGATATGGCCCAAAAGAATGTGATGAATGATATATGTGATGTATGAGATTGATCATGTTCTTGTAATAGGAATCACGACTTGCATGTCGATGAGTATGACAACCGGCAGGAGCCATAGGAGTTGTCTTAATTTATTGTATGACCTGCGTGTCATTGAATAACACCATGTAATTACTTTACTTTATTGCTAAAAAGTTAGCCATAGTAGTAGAAGTAATAGTTGGCGAAACAACTTCATGAAGACACGATGATGGAGATCATGATGATGGAGATCATGGTGTCATGCCGGTGACGAAGGTGATCATGTCGTGCCTCAAGATGGAGATCAAAGGCGCAAGATGATATTGGCCATATCATGTCACTTTATGATTTGCATGTGATGTTTGTCATGTCTACATCGTATTTGCTTAGAGCGACGGTAGCATAAATAAGATGATCCCTCACTAAAATTTCAAGAAAGTGTTCCCCCTAACTGTGCACAGTTGCGAAGGTTCGTTGTTTCGAAGCACCACGTGATGATCGGGTGTGATAGATTCTAACGTTCGCATACAATGGGTGTAAGCCAGATTTACACACGCGAAACACTTAGGTTGACTTGACGAGCCTAGCATGTACAGACATGGCCTCGGAACACAAGAGACCGAAAGGTCGAACATGAGTCGTATAGTAGATACGATCAACATGAAGATGTTCACCGATGATGACTAGTCCGTCTCACGTGATGATCGGACACGGCCTAGTTGACTCGGATCATGTATCACTTAGATGACTAGAGGGATGTCTATCTAAGTGGGAGTTCATTAAATAACCAGATGAACTTAATTATCATGAACATAGTCAAAAGGTTTTTGCAAATTATGTCGTTGCATACGCTTCAGTTCTACTGTTTAGATATGTTCCTAGAGAAAATATAGGTGAAAGTTGATAGTAGCAATTATGCGGACTGGGTCCGTATACTGAAGATTGTCCTCATTGTTGTGCAGAAGGCTTATGTCCTTAATGCACCACTCGGTGTGCTGAACCTCGAACGTCCTCTGTGGATGTTGCGAACATCTGACATACACGTTTTGATGACTACATGATAGTTCAGTAATGTTAAACGGTTTAGAATTGTGGCGCCAAAGACGTTTTTTGAAACGTCGTGGAACATATGAGATGTTCCAAGGGATGAAATTGGGATTTCAGGCTCGTGCCCACATCAAGAGGTATGAGACCTCCGACGATTTTCTTAGCCTACAAACTAAGGGAGAGGAGCTCAATTGTTGATCATGTGCTCAGATTGTCTGAGTACTACAATCGCTTGAATTGAGTGGGAGTTAATCTTCCAGATAAGATAGTGATGGTTCCCCAAAGTCACTGCCACCAAGCTACTAGAGCTTCCTGATGAACTATAACATATCAGGGATAGATATGATGATCCTTCAGCTATTCGCGATGTTTGACACCGCGAAAGTAGAAATCAAGAAGGAGGATCAATTGTTGATGGTTAATGAAACCACTAGTTTCAAGAAGGGCAAGGGCAAGAAGGGATACTTCATGAAATGGCAAATCAATTGCTGCTCTAGTGAAGAAACCCAATGTTGAAACCAATCCCGAGACTAAGTGCTTCTGTAATGAGGGGAACGGTCACTGAAGCAGGACTACCCTAGATACTTGGTAGATGAGAAGGCTGGCAAGGTCGATAGAAGTATATTGGATATACATTATATTAATGTGTACTTTACTAGTACTCCTAGTAGCACGAGGGTATTAGATACCGGTTCAGTTGCTAAGTGTTGGTAACTCGAAATAAAAGCTGCGGGATAAATGGAGACTAGCTAAAGGTGAGATGACGATATGTGTTGGAAATGTTTCCAGGGTTGATGTGATCAAGCATCGCATGCTCCCTCTACCATCGAGATTGGTCTTAAACCTAAATAATTGTTATTTGGTGTTTGCGTTGAGCATAGACATGATTGAATTATGTCTATCACAATACGGTCATTCATTTAAGGAGAATAATAGTTACTCAATTTATTTGAATAATACCTTCAATGGTCTTGCACCTAAAATGAATGGTTTATTGAATCTCGATCGTAGTGATACACATGTTCATGCCAAAAGATATAAGATAGTGATGATAGTACCACATACTTGTGGCACTGCCATTTGAGTCATATTGGTATAAAATGCATGAAGAAGCTCCATGTTGATGGATCTTTGGACTCACTCGTTTTTGAAAAGATTAAGACATGTGAACCATGTCTATTGGTATGTATGCATGAAGAAACTCCATACAGATGGATCATTTGGACTCGCTTGATTTTGAATCTCTTGAGACATGCAAATCATAGCACATGGGCAAGATGACTAAAAGGCCTCATTTTCAGTAAGATGGAACAAGAGAGCAACTTGTTGGAAGTAATACATTTTGATGTGTGCAATCCAATGAGTTCTAAGGCATGCAGTGGATATCGTTAGGTTCTTACTTCACAGATGATTCGAGTAGATGCTAAGTATATTTACTTGATGAAACACAAGTCTAAAATATTGAAAGGTTCAAGTAATTTCAGAGTGAAGTTGAAGATCATCGTGACAAGAGGATAAAATATCTATGATATGATCATAGAGATAAATATCTAAGTTACGATTTTGGTACACAATTAAGACATTGTGGAAATTGTTTCATAACTAATACCTCCTGGAACACCATAGTGTGATGGTGTGTCCGAACATCATAAGTGCACCCTATTGGATATGGTGCATACCATGATGTCTCTTATTGAATTACCACTATCGTTTATGGGTTAGGCATTAAAGACAACCTCATTCACTTTAAATAGGGCACCACGTAATTCCGTTGAGATGACACCGTATGAACTATGGTTTAGAGAAACCTAAACTGTCATTTCTTAAAAGTTTGGGGCTATGACGCTTATGTAAAAGTTTTGCCTGATAAGCTCGAACCCAAAGCAGATAAAATGCATCTTCATAGGACACCCAAAACAGTTGGGTATACCTCCTAATTCAGACCCGGAAGCAAAAGTGATTATTTCCAGAAACGGGTCCTTTCTCGAGGAAAAGTTTCTCTCGAAAGAATTGAGTGGGAGGATGCTGGAGACTTGATGAGGTTATTGAACCATCACTTCAACTAGTGTGTAGCAGGGCACGGGAAGTTGTTCCTATGGCGCCTACACCAATTGAAGTGGAAGCTGATGATAGTAATCATGAAACTTCAGATCAAGTCACTACCAAACCTCGTAGGTCGACAAGGATGCGTACTGCTTTAGAGTGGTACGTAATCCTGTCTTAGAGGTCATGTTGCTAGACAACAATGAACCTACGAGCTATGGAGAAGCGATGGCGGGCTCGGATTCCGACGAATGGCTTGAGGCCATAAAATCCGAGAGAGGATCCATGTATGAAAACAAAGTATAGACTTTGGAAGAACTACTCGATGGTCGTAAGGCTGTTGAGTACAGATGGATTTTGAAAAGGAAGACGGACAATGATGGTAAGTGTCACCATTAAGAAAGCTCGACTTGTCGCTAAGATGTTTTCCGACAAGTTCAAGGAGTTGACTATGATGAGACTTTCTCACTCGTAGCGATGCTAAGAGTCTATTGGAATTATATTAGCAGTTACTGCATTATTTATGAAATCTTGCAGATAGGATGTCAAAACATTGTTTCCTCGACGATTTTCTTGAGGAAAGGTTATATGTGATACAACCAGAAGGTTTTGTCAATCCTGAAAAATGCTAACAAGTATGCAAAGCTCCAGTAATCCTTCTAAGGACTGGAGTAAGCATCTCAGAGATGGAATATACGCTTTGATGAGATGATCAAAGATTTTGGGTTTATACAAAGTTTATGAGAAACTTGTATTTCCAAAGAAGTGAGTGGGAGCACTATAGCATTTCTGATGAGTATATGTTGTTGACATATTGTTGATCGGAAATGATGTAGAATTTCTGGAAAGCATATAGGGTTATTTGAAAAGTGTTTTTCAATGGAAAACATGGATAAAGCTACTTGAACATTGAGCATCAAGATCTATAAGGATAGATCAAAATCGCTTGATAGTACTTTCAAATGAATACGCACTGTGACAAGATTTTGAAGGAGTTCAAAATAGACCGGCAAAGAAGGAGTTCTTGGTTGTGTTATAAGGTGTGAGTATTGAGTAAGACTCAAGACCTGACCACGGCAGAAGAGAGAGAAAGGTCAAAGGTCGTCCCCTATGCTTTAGACGTAGGCTCTACAGTATGCTATGCTGTGTACCGCACCTGAAGTGTGCCTTACCATGAGTCAGTCAAGGGGTACAAGAGTTATCTAGAAATGGATCACAGGACAGCGGTCAAACTTAACCTTAGTAACTAGTGGACTAAGGAATTTTCTCAATTATGGAGGTGGTAAAAGAGTTCGTTGTAAAGGGTTACATCGATGCAAACTTTGACATTAATCCGGATGACTCTAAGTAGTAAACCGGATTCGTATAGTAGAGCAGTTATTTGAAATAACTCCAAGTAGCGTCTGGTAGCTACATCTACAAGATGACATAGATATTTGTAAAGCACACACGGATCTGAAAGGTTCAGACCCGTTGACTAATAAACCTCTCTCGCAAGCGAGATATGATCATACACCATGGGTGTTGGATTCAATACAATCACATAATGATGTGAACTAGATTATTGACTCTAGTGCAAGTGGGAGACTGTTGGAAATATGCCCTAGAGGCAATAATAAAATGATTATTATTATATTTCCTTGTTCATGATAATTGTCTATTGTTCATGCTATAATTGTATTAACTGGAAACCGTAATACATGTGTGAATACATAGACCACAACATGTCCCTAGTGAGCCTCTAGTTGACTAGCTTGTTGATCAATAGATGGTTATGGTTTCCTGACCATGGACATAGGATGTCATTGATAACGGGATCACATCATTAGGAGAATGATGTGATGGACAAGACCCAATCCTAAGCATAGCACAAGATCGTGTAGTTCGTTTGCTAAAGCTTTTCTAATGTCAAGTATCATTTCCTTAGACCATGAGATTGTGTAACTCACGGATATCGTAGGAGTGCTTTGGGTGTACCAAACGTCACAACGTAACTGGGTGACTATAAAGGTGCACTACAGGTACGTCCGAAAGTGTGTGTTGGGTTGGCACGAATCGAGACTGGGATTTTTCACTCCATATGACGGAGAGGTATCTCTGGGCCCACTCGGTAATGCATCATCATAATGAGCTCAATGTGACTAAGTAGTTAGTCACAGGATCATGCATTACGGAACGAGTAAAGTGACTTGCCGGTAACGAGATTGAACGAGGTATTGGGATACCGACGATCGAATCTCGGGCAAGTAACATACCGATTGACAAAGGGAATTGTATACGTGATTGCTTGAATCCTTGACATAGTGGTTCATCCGATGAGATCATCATGGAACATGTGGGAGCCAACATGGGTATCCAGATCCCGCTATTGGTTATTGGCCAGAGAGCTGTCTCGGTCATGTCTGCATGATTCCCCAACCCGTAGGGTCTACACACTTAAGGTTCGGTGACACTAGAGTTGTTATGGGAATTAGTGTGCAGTTACCGAATGTTGTTCGGAGTCCCAGATAAGACCCCGGACGTCACGAGGAGTTCCGGAGGTAAAGATTTATATATGGGAAGTCCTATTTTGGCCACCGAAAAATGTTCGAGATTTTTCGGTATTGTACCGGGAAGGTTCTAGAAGGTTCCGGAGTGGGGCCCACCTGCGTGGGGGGACCCACATGAACGTGGGTAGTGGGGGCAAGGCCCCACACCCCTGGTCAAGGCGCACCAAGATCCCCCTTAGAAGGAATAAGATCATATCCCGAAGGGATAAGATCAAGATCCCTAAAAAAGGGGGATAACAATCGGTGGGGAAGGAAATGATGGGATTTCTTTCCTCCCACCTTTGCCAACGCCCCAATGGACTTGGAGGGCAAGAAACCAGCCCCCTCCACCCCTATATATAGTGGGGAGGTGCATGGGAGCTTCACCCTTCCCCTGGCACAGCCCTCTCCCTCCCCAACACCTCCTCCTTCGTAGTAGTGTTTGGCGAAGCTCTGCCGGAGAACTGCAAGCTCCACCACCACGCTGTCGTGCTGCCGGAGCTCTCCCTCAACTTCTCCTCTCCCCTTGCTGGATCAAGAAGGAGGAGACGTCCCCGGGCTGTACGTGTGTTGAACGCGGAGGCACCGTTGTTCGGTGCTTAGATCGGATTCGGCCACGATCTGAATCGCTTAGTGAACGACTCCACCGACCGCGTTCTTGCAACGCTTCCGCATCGCGATCTTTAAGGGTATGAAGATGCACTCCCATCTCTCTCATTGCTAGTTACTCCATAGATCGATCTTGGTGATGCGTAGAAAATTTTGAATTTCTGCTACGTTCCCCAACACCTATATTTTAGTTGGGCCTTTCATGGACCCAGCGCTTAGTTTGGCCCAGGTAGCGGTGGGCCATTAACAGGCTGAATATTCTACTGGCCTGTTACGGCCCAGATGAAACCATGGGCCTTTAGCAGGCCGAAATGCATGTTGGGCCTCAGTTTTCACTAGTCGTCGACAAGCCATCAGCAGGCTGAAATGTAGACCAGGCCTTTTTGGGCCGAGTTATATGACGGGTCGTTACCAGGCCAAAACATATCTCGGGCCTTAGTTGGCCCATTGATATCATGGGTCTTTAAGAGGCTGAAAGCTTAGTACAGGCATCAACGGGCCGAATTATATGACAGGCCTTTAACAGGACCAAAGTCACATTGGGCTGAACTATTGCCACCTTATCATGAGCCGTTAGTGGGCCCGATGTCCCGTCGGACCATATATGGCCCATGGGCAGCACGGGCCATTCCCAGGCCAAAAGTCACACCGGGCTGAAATGGGCCCATGTCTACATTGGGCCGCTAACAGACCGAAAGTCACTGGGATGTAATTGGGCCCAAATATTCGATGAACAATTAATGGGCCAGATCTGGCTTCGGGCCGTAAATGGGCTGTCGGTGTCAAAACCGGCGGATCTCGGGTAGGGGGTCCCGAACTGTGCGTCTAGGCGGATGGTAACAAGAGACGAGGGACACGATGTTTTTACCCAGGTTCGGGCCCTCTCGATGGAGGTAAAACCATACGTCCTGCTTGATTAATATTGATGATATGGGTAGTACAAGAGTGGATCTACCACGAGATCAAGGAGGCTAAACCCTAGAAGCTAGCCTATGGTATGATTGTTGTAATGTATGTTGTCCTACGGACTAAAGCCCTCCGGTTTATATAGACACCGGAGGAGGCTAGGGTTACACAGAGTCGGTTACAATGGTAGGAGATCTACATATCCATATTGCCAAGCTTGCCTTCCACGCCAAGGAAAGTACCATCCGGACACGAGCCAGAGTCTTCAATCTTCTATCTTCGTAGTCTTGCAGTCCGGCGGATATTGATAGTCTGGCTGTCCGGACACCCCCTAGTCCAGGACTCCCTCAGTAGCCCTTGAACCAGGCTTCAATGACGATTAGTCCGGCGCGCATAATGTTCGGCATTGCAAGGCGGGTTCCTCCCTTGAATAATCCAGAGAAGATCATGAACACCAGGATAGTGTCCGACTCTGCAAAATAAATTCCACATTCCACTGTAGAGAGAATAAAATATACACTAGCTCAATCTGCTGATGTATTATGTGGCGTGACATCACACCGCTACCAAGCCTTTGTTTGAATCGTTTTTTACTATACCACCTCAGCACGTTTAGCGAAGCGGTTTCCTTGGCACGTCTTGTCGAAGCAGAGATCATGTTCCCCTTATTCCGGGATTCCCATCAATACGGACGTGGGTAACCCAACCGCGCCATTGATGGTGGCGCTTGGGAGATAAGCGAGTTTTATCAGGCCGGTGGGGGACGCATAGTTTTCGTCCGCCTATATATAAGGGATAAGGATTCACCTTCTCACCTACGCCTTCTTCCTCCTTTGCTTATCCATCTCCGCGTACTCAAGCTCCAACGCCCAAGCTCGCGCATCTCGCCTCGACCTTCTCCGAATATGTCCGGAGCGGGAGGCAAATGGTTAGCCTCCACCGCTAAGGAGGAGGACATCACCAAGCTGCGCAGCACCGGATACCTTTCCAGCGATATCGCGCATCGGCTGCCCGACGAGGGGCAGCTCATCCCTACCCCTGGGCCTCATGAGAGGGTCGTCTTCCTCCCCCACTTCCTCCGCGGACTGGGCTTTCCGCTCCATCCATTCGTCCGGGGGCTCATGTTTTACTACGGCCTGGATTTCCACGATCTGGCGCCGAACTTCATCCTCAACATCTCGGCGTTTATCGTCATGTGTGAGGCCTTCCTCTGCATCCGGCCCCACTTCGGCCTGTGGCTCAAGACCTTCAACGTCAAGCCGAAGATTGTGAAGGGCACGCAAGCGGAATGCGGAGGCGCCATGTTGGGCAAATTGCCCAACGTCCCATGGCTGGAAGGGACCTTCGTGGACTCCGTCAAGGGGTGGCAATCGGGGTGGTTCTACATCACCGAGCCGCGCAAGCCCACATGGGTGGCGGCCCCCGAGTTTAGATCTGGCATCCCCACGCAGCTCACCTCCTGGAAAGAGAAGGGCTTGCAGTGGGGCAATCCGGTGGAGGTGACGGGACTCCGAGCATGTATCAAGAAGATGGTGAGCAATAGGCTCAGGCTCGTCGACGTGGTCCAAGTCATGCTCATCCGGCGGATCCTCCCATGCCAAGAACGGGCATTCAATTTGTGGGAGTTCAATCCGGAACAGCACCAGGCGCTAAGCGGGCTCTTCGATACAACACACGAAGGCGCCTGGAGGGTGCTGTTCAAGGGCGCCGAAGCCCCCGCGTCCGCGACCGAAGACCGCGGATTCAGCTCGCAGTATCCAACTGACGAGGTAAGTGATTCAACCCCATTACGGGACACTTGTGATAATTAGATTGACTCTAGTGAGGTTTCATTCTGCCTCTTCCTTCGACAGGAATGGATGGAGAAGGCCAAGCTGCTTATCAGCCCGGCTCCCATGCCAGAAGACCCAGTGGACGCCCGCTTAGCAGGGCTGCTGGTTCCGGCACCGCACGTGGTGCCGGAGAAGAAGGCCAAGAAGGTGGCCGTGGGGACTCGAAAGAGTTCCCGCAATCAGGCATCTGACGACGACGAGGACTCCTCCCCTGAAGACGAGGAGGAGGAGTATTCTCTCCCGGAGGAGGGAGAGAAGAAGAGGAAGGCTTCCCCAATCGGGGAGGCCGAAGGGTCCAAGAGGGGGAGAACTATCCCCCCGGACAGTTTCGCCAACATCAGCGTTGGCGAGGATGAGTGGCCTCCAAGGGCCAGGCGTCCGGCGAGATCGTAAGTATCTGGATCCTTGATGTGTAATTTCTTTTATGTCGCGGAGTATCCTTCTAACGCCGCATTCTGCCCGTAGTCCGGCCAATGATGATCTCCCCGACTTATCGAGCGGGTCATTGGCCTCGTCGGATGTGAATTCCATCCCGACTGCCTCTACCCCACGCACCGACGAGGACGCCGAGGTGGGATCCCAGAGAGGGACCCATCAGGAGGAGGCTCCGGAGGCGCCGTCAGGCAGCCTCCCGGACCTCGTGCCGGACTCTACATCGGAACCCGCAGTGGTTCCAGAGTCCGGCAAGCGGCCCCTTCGAAAGAAGGGCAGGACCGTGACGCCGGCGGCCTCCGTCCAACCGGAGGCACCGGATAACTTGTTGGAGGCGCTTAAAGGCGCTTCCATCGAGGAAGAACACCGCACTATCATGAGTGCGGTGATTGAGAAGGTTCAGCTTGCTAAGAGCGGGCTGACCGAAGCCTGCAGCAGCCTTCTAACAGGCTTTGAGGTAAGAAGTTAAAATTATGTAATGTAATACCGCATAGACAGTAGCCCCTGATGCTTAGTTCGGTGTTCGGAAAGAAAAGCCGGACTAAGGATCTAACAAGATATACGCAGGGTTGCCTAAAATATGTCAATATGGGTTTGCAGGCTGCGCTGCTGACCTCTGCCGCACTAACGGCGGAGGTTGACGCGCTGAAGAAGGATCTCGAGCGGTCCGAGCAAGAGCTCGGCCATGCAAAGAAGCAGCTCGAGGAAAAAGAAGGTGAGGAACACCTCTTTGAATAAGTACCTTACAGAAAAGGATTTTGGTTGCAAATAAAATTAACAGGGATAATATGTGTATTGCAGGGGCCACTAACGAGGTGGCATCCCTGAAGGATGTTGTGTCCACGGCTGAATGCAGTGCGGCCACGGAACGGGCTGAGCGAGAAAAGCAAGAGGCACGGGTGGCGGAAGTTCGGCAAGAGCTCCAGGCTCTCATGGAAAAGCATGAGAGTTTGGAGCGCGACTCCAAGACTCGAGAGTCCGAGCTTGCCTCGGCTCTCGAAAGTGCCAAGTCCGCCAAGGCCGAGGCCCATAAGGCCCTTCAGGAAGTTGAGGACATAAAGAAGATAGCGGCGGGTAAGGCATTTTTCATGCAAAGCAGGCATGTTAATGTGAACTACCTGACACTTACCCGAATTCGGAGCTCTCCAGGGGCGTTTGCAGATCTGCCGCGTAGTGCGTCTGATGCCACCGCATTCTATCGTGGCGAGGAGGGGAGCTCGACGGAGAAGGTCTTCTGGTCTCAGTACTCTGAGGCCGGCCATCCGGTGCCCCCAAGCGACCAGCTGAAGCAGCTGGTCGAACTCCACAAGGTAGCTGAGGAGGCCATGAAGGGTCTCATAGTCCGGCTGTGGCCTGGACAGGCCATGCCTGGGAGCTACTTTGGCCTCGTGCGGCGGCTGGTGGATGCATGCCCCAGGCTGGATGTAGTCAAGCGCTCCGCCTGTATTGAAGGCGCTCGTCGGGCCCTTGCCCGCATAAAGGTGCAATGGGGCAAATTGGATGCGGAGAAGCTTCTCACGGACCCACCGCCGCCGGGCAAGGAGTATCGCACGCCGGAGAAGTATTATAAAATTGTCCTGAAGGGAGCCTGCGATATTGCAGATGAGTGCTCCCGAAATGTAATCTTTGAGTGAACTCGCTGTGTATTTATCCTGTGCGCTGAAAACTTCATTCATATGCGCCATGAGCAACGCTTGTTTAATTTAAAATATTACCTTCTGTGCGGCCGTTTGTAAAATCTGAGAGATGGCAAGTCGTTGGCTTCAGCCCCCAAGCCACAAGTGTTGGGGTGTTCGGTATAAACTTGAGCACTCTTGTTCCCATTTTTGGGTCCATCTAGGGAGGCGCTCAACACGACGAACAAGGCAACCGGACTTATAATGCTTGAACACTCTCACTTAGCCATAGAATTCTATAATTTTAAATTTCGGCGAAGCCCCTGGTATTCGGAAGACCGAATCCGGGGCGCTATCCACGCCTTCATCGGACATTATCCGGAACTTCGCTCGAAGCGGCGTGAGTCTTTAAGGACCCGAAGAAACCTCTCGAACAGCGACCAGTCTCTCGCCTCATCATGCCAGTCAGTTTTAGCTTTCTCCACTGAGGCGCTCGCCCGGCTCAACCGGGGCGCAATCGCAGTGGTTCTCCCAGTGCCACCTTAGCCGACAGAACGAAACGTAAGGCACCAAAACGTGGGAGCCGGGCAAACCCAACTATTGACCCAAGACATGATTCGGAGCCGATTCATATAATGCTATAAGTTCGGGGTGCCGCACTTGTGAAAGTGTTCGGACTTTATCACACCATAATTTGGGGAACAGAAGCCCCTGGCGTATTCGGCCGTACCAAAATATACGGGTGCAAGATGTCATGTAATGAGCATATATATAAAAGATAATGCAATTGCAATAAAGAGGTGCTGCATTATTTATGAAAGAAAGTCTGCTAGTAGAGCGGACTGATACAAATAGTGCGTAAGCAAGGGATTTGGACTAAATAAACATGTCCCCCTCCAGGGATGAGCTGCAGACTTGGTGTATATAATCGAATTTAATGCTCGTAATTGAGACCACCTGAGTGTTCGTCGCGGCCTTCTTTAGTCCCTGACTGTTGCATCGTGAGTTCGGCAGGTTCGCCGCCGGACAGGGCTTCTGGTTAATAGAGTCCTGCGTACATAAAAGAAGAAAAAATAAAAAAAGGAGGCGCACTTGTGAGCCCCTGGTGTGGTCGAGCCGCACTCTAGGTCCATTATGATCATGCCCCTTTCCCTGCGCCCATGGTATCTCCAAAGCATAATGATGTACGCGGAGTGTTATTCTTGCGATCATGTGTGGGCGAGGGTTGGGGCCGCATTGCTACGCGTGCTCTGATCGCGCCAGGTGGTCTTGGTTGGCATTGCTCCGGGCGCGCTTTGCTGTATCCGGCTTTTTAACTGCCGGACTTGAGAATTGCCTTAGAAGGCTGCTCTGTACTTCTGTCGCGAGAGCCGCTGTATGTTCCTCCGTTCGGAGGGAGCATTCCGTATTCCCATTGACCGTGATGACTCCACGAGGGCCTGGCATCTTGAGCTTTAGGTATGCATAATGCGGCACCGCGTTGAATTTTGCAAACGCGGTTCGTCCGAGCAGGGCATGATAGCCGCTGCGAAACGGGACTATGTCGAAGATTAACTCTTCGCTCCGGAAATTATCCGGGGATCCGAAGACCACTTCCAGTGTGACTGAGCCTGTACAGTTGGCTTCCACTCCTAGTATGACACCTTTAAAGGTTGTCTTTGTAGGTTTAATCCTTGATGGGTCTATGCCCATTTTGCGCATTGTATCCTGATAAAGTAGGTTCAGGCTGCTACCGCCGTCCATCAGGACTCTCGTAAGGTGGAACCCATCGACGATTGGGTCTAAAACCAATGCAGCGAATCCGCCATGGCGTATGCTGGTCGGATGGTCTCTTCGATCGAAAGTGATCGGACAAGAGGACCATGGGTTGAACTTTGGGGCGACTGGCTCCATCGCATAGATGTCCCGTAGTGTGCGTTTCCTCTCCCTCTTGGGTATGTGGGTCGCGTATATCATATTCACCGTCCGCACTTGCGGGGGAAAACCCTTCTGTCCTTTGTTGTTCGGCGGTCGGGTCTCTTCCTCGTCGTCGCTATTTAG
This sequence comes from Triticum aestivum, assembly GCF_018294505.1. Taxonomy (NCBI): domain Eukaryota; kingdom Viridiplantae; phylum Streptophyta; class Magnoliopsida; order Poales; family Poaceae; genus Triticum; species Triticum aestivum. The sequence goes on from NC_057795.1 coordinate 315,673,885, forward strand.
CCCCTTGTCATTGTTTTCGGCAATTAACTTGCCGGCCTGCTTGAATACCCAGCAATCTCTATTGGTGTGGTTAGCTGGCTTTTCAGAGGTGCCGTGTATCTGGCATAAGCGGTCGAGTATTCGGTCCAGATTGGACGGACCCGGAGTGGTTCTTTTGAATGGCTTCTTCCGCTGACCGGGTTTAGAGCCTCGGAATCCGGCATTGACTGTTGTATCCTCCTTATCGTCGCCGTTAATGCGGCGCTTGTTTTTGTTTCGACGTGACCTGCCGTTGTTGTCCTTGGTATCCGGACTGCCAGAATTTTTACGGAGGTTGTTGCTACGGGCTAGCCAGCTGTCCTCTCCCGCGCAAAAGCGGGTCATTAACGATGTGAGGGCTGCCATGGATTTCGGCTTTTCCTGCCCCAGGTGACGGGCTAGCCATTCGTTCCGGATGTTATGTTTGAAGGCTGCAAGGGCCTCTGCATCCGGACAGTCGACGATTTGGTTTTTCTTTGTCAAGAACCGTGTCCAGAATTGTCTGGCCGATTCGTCTGGCTGCTGAATAATGTGGCTTAGGTCATCGGCGTCTGGTGGTCGCACATACGTGCCCTGGAAGTTGTCGAGGAATGCGGCTTCTAGGTCCTCCCAGCACCCAATTGACTCTGCGGGCAAGCTGTTTAGCCAATGCCGAGCTGGTCCTTTAAGCTTGAGTGGGAGGTACTTGATGGCATGGAGATCATCACCGTGGGCCATATGAATGTGGAGAAGATAGTCTTCGATCCAAACCGCGGGGTCTGTTGTGCCATCGTAAGATTCAATGTTTACGGGTTTAAACCCTTCGGGGATCTGATGATCCATTACTTTGTCAGTGAAGCATAGCGGGTGTGCGGCGCCCCTGTATTGAGCGATATCGCGACGCAGCTCGAGAGAGCGCTGTCTGCTGTGTTCGGCCCGGCCGGGGTTATTGTATCCGGCACGACGGTATTTGTCGTGGGTCGTAGGGCACCCACGTGATCCATAGATGGATCTGGATTGCCTTGCTTTGTCCTCCAATATGTCTCGCAAGTCCGGCATGTTCCCACTTGGCTTCGTACTTTTGGAGCGGTGCCGGGGTATAGTCTTGGCTGGGGGCCTGGATGCCTCTCTGTCATGACCACGGGGTGGTCGGTCAGCCATATCATGCGCTGGTGATGGAGGTACGTATGCTTCCTCCTCTAATCGGGGGAGCAGCTTGTGTCTTGGGTAACTTTTGGAGGGACGTTCGAGTTTATACTCTTCGACCGCGAGGACCTCGGTCCATCGATCGGCTAGCAGGTCCTGATCAGCTTGAAGCTGTTGCTGCTTTTTCTTTAGGCTGTTTGCTGTGGCGATAAGCCTGCGCTTGAAGCGCTCTTGTTCGACGGGATCCTCGGGTACGACGAATTCGTTATCGTTGAGGCTTACTTCGTCTTCGGAGGGAGGCATATAGTTATGATCCTCAACCTCTTCGTCTGCCGCCCCCTCATGAGGGCTTGCTTCTGCATCCTCCTGCGCTGAGTGTTGCTGGAGGGGATTGTCTTCGGCGCTCTTTGGAGTGTTATTATCTCCTGTGCCGGAATCTCCATTCTTGCTGTGGCGGGATTTAGAGCGGCGCCGCTCACGCCGGTGTTTGGGCTGCTTTTTTTAAAGAGTCTGCCTCCGCTGCTTCTTCGCCATCTGTCGTGGTTCTAAGCCTGACAGTAGAGTGGGGGTAGGTATGGAGAGGCAAGGTCCTAGCTATGGAGAGGTTGTAAACACAAGGGATGTACGAGTTCAGGCCCTTCTCGGAAGAAGTAATAGCCCTACGTCTCGGAGCCCGGAGGCGGTCGAGTGGATTATGAGTATATGAGTTACAAGGTGCCGAACCCTTCTGCCTGTGGAGGGGGGTGGCTTATATAGAGTGTGCCAGGACCCCAGCCAGCCCACGTAGGAGAGGGTTTAAGGTGAGTTATGTCTGGGGAGTTACTGGTAACGTCCCACATAAAGTGCTTTTACTATCATAAAGTCTACTTGATTACAGGCCGTTGCAGTGCAGAGTGCCTCTTGACCTCCTGGTGGTCGAGTGAGTCTTCGTGGTCGAGTCCTTCAGTCAGTCGAGTGAGTCCCTCGTTGGTCGACTGGAAGGTGACCTCTTCTAAGGGTGTCCTTGGGTAAGGTACTTAGATCAGGTCCATGACCCTACCCTAGGTACATAACCCCATCATTAGCCCCCGAATGGATTGAGGCTTCGAGTGAGGAAGGAGTTGATGTTGTTTCCGATTAACCTTTGCGTTCTGGTCGTGCGTTGTCCTGGACCAAAGAATCTCTTCATCGACAGGGAGCAACTTGCCTTCAGTCGACTCGATCCATTCTATTTTTGCGTCGAGTGATCTTTCGGACTTTGACGATCTCCGAGCGACAGATCGCTGGAAACACCGCGTCTGACAGACTGATTTGCTGTTCGCGGATTCCGCGGGATGCGAAATTTGGGGACGCGCGCGAAGCGGGACGGACCGCGGCGTTCGGATGGGACGGGGCATGGACGCCTCGATCTCCGCGCCGCCTTTTTCGCCACGTATCCCGTCTGCATAACTGCTCCCAGATATGATTAGATCGACGGGCCCACCTGTCATCCACTCGGAAGGGCCCTTATAAATGTGCCCGGCGAGGATTTCTGTGCTGCGCCTCAGCATTCTCTCCCTCTCTCTGCTTTCTTCTTCTCCGCCCAGCATGCTCGCTCTCGCCCCCGCACCACTTCCCTTCGCGCATCTCGCCAGCGACCATGGCCAAGGAGAAGACGACGGCGCTGGAGCGTGCAAAGAAGGCGTCGGCGTCGGAGAAGGCAAAGGGGAGATCCACCAGCCGCGGAGGGTCTTCGTCCAGATCCCGCCTGCCGAAAGGCTGGGTCCAAGGAGACTGGATCCAGTCGACTATCACAGAGAATGACCTCCTCGACATGGCTAACGAGGGCTTGATCCCCCACGGAGCTGCGAGGCTTCCGGGGAAGGAGTGGCAGCCTCAGCCAGAAGAGGGTGAGTGTGTGCTTTTGGCCACCCATGTTGATCGTGGGTTTTCCTTGCCGCCGAGTGTTTTCTTTCGTGGCTTCTTAAATTTCTTCGGAGCGCAGCTCCACCACTTTACCCCAAACTCCATTGCCTATCTTGCTGCGTTCGTGTCCATGTGTGAGGGTTTCTTGGGCTGTCGACCGCACTGGGGTTTGTTCAAACATATATTCACGTGTCGATCTCAGACCGTGAAGAAGGCGAGCCCAGGTGATGAGAGAACCCGAGTCGTCCAAATGTGTGGGGGTCTGGGGATTCAGGTGAGGAATAAGAGCACCTTCCCGCCCATGACCTTTCCCGAGTCCGTCAGAGGCTGGCAGTCGACTTGGTTCTACTGCCAGGTCCAGTCGACGCCAGGGCAGTCGAGTGGACTCCCTCCGTTTACCATGGACCGAGTGAACAAGCCCTCCCCTCTGAAGCTGATTCCGGAGGAGAAAGCTGAGGTGAAGATGTTGATGGAGCGCGTGGTGCAGTTGGTTCGGGAGGGAGTGACGGGCATGGACCTCCTGGAGGTTTTCCTCAGGCGTCGCATCCAGCCCCTTCAGTTCCGGAGCCACTGCATGTGGTTGTACCGTGGGACCGAAGACGAGACTAGAGTCCATCCAGAAGCAGTCGACGACGTCACTCTGGAAAGATGGATGGTAGCCGTTACCGGAAACAAGGATAACCCACGCAGAGCCAGAAGGATTCCTCCACTCGACCACAACAGCGACCCAAACAAGGTACACTTGCTCTGCTCTCCACTGCGCCCTTGTCGTATTCATTTCTGTTAACCCTGCCGACTGGTCGACTGATCCTTGTCTGGACATCTGCTAGGCCCTCACCGAGCTGTACTCAATGCCCAATGGGGCACAAGCTTCGACTGAGGAGGGCGAGGCGAGCGGGGGCGAGAGCCAGGAAGAGGAGGAATGGGACTCGGATGTTGCAGAGGATGATGATGACGATGATGATGATGACGGTGATGAAGACGACGTCGAGGACGAGGAAGAAGAGGAGGAGGAGGTCGTACCACCGCGCTCAGAAAGGCGGTCGAAGCTTGTCCACGACCCTTCGACCGAACGTGGTAAGGGGGTTGCGACCGCCACTCAGTCGACCAAGCACCCTCGGACCACCTCTCCGGTGCCGACTGAAAAGGCGCCGAAGCAGCCCAGGGCGGCCTCGTCGAAGCCGATCAAGCTCTTGCCGAAGATGAAGGTGTCCATCCCCACCATATCAGGGTAACCGTGCTGCTCATATTTTTTTATTCTGTGTGAACTTTGTCTCTGGTCGACGCTGAAGTTAGTCGACTGATCCTTTGGAGTTGCAGTGCTGCTACTTCTGAAACCTCGGCCCGGGCTGATGACCACGAGATGGAGGACGCAGCAACTTCGACCCCAGGTACTGTATTCTTAACGCCGTTCTTAGTCGACTGACTCGCGATCTCTGATCCTGATTCTTCTCCGCAGCTCCACCCAATACTGTTATCAATCTTCCTGATGATGATGAGGATGAAGAGCCGCTGAAGCGCAGGAGGAGTCGGAAAGTGTCCGCCAGTAAGGTGCCTCAGGATGTGACGGCGCCTGAGATTCTGACTGTGGAGGAAGAGAACACCACTCGACACACGGTGTCCTTCGCAAATCCACTGACGAGTGCTCAGCAGCCCTCCCTCTTCACGACGCACCACGTGCCAGAGGACCAAGCTGGTGCAGCGAAGGAGGCAATACGCCAGGCGGGACTCATGATGGAGCAGCTGAAGACCATCCGGGACGCGAGCCAGGCAGCTTATGACGCCAGTTCTGCCCTCCAAAGCAATGTCCAGGTCAGTCGACCGCTGTTTGTTCTGTTGGATATGCTACCAAAAACTTTTCTTTTCCGGAATTTATAGTAGTCACCCAGTGGGTGTGTCGAATAAACTCCGTGTTAGCGGGGGCACGCTGAGTGCACCCGCTGGGTGTAGTCCCCAAGGCTAAGGTCGACTGCTGGCAGTCGGCCTTAGGCTTTATGATGTCAATTTTTCTGTCAGTCGACTATGTCGACTGGATTTCACAAACCGGTGGGGGCACGCTGAGTGCACCCACTGGGTGTAGTCCCCGAGACTGTGGTCGACTGCTTGCAGTTGATCACAGTCTTAGAGAATGCATCTCTTTTTTCTTTTGAGGTCGACTGGCCGACTTTGTCTTCAACAGGATTAGTGGGGGCACGCTGAGTGCACCCACTGGGTGTAGTCCCCGAGACTACGGTCGAATGCTTGTATTCGGCTGTAGTCTCAGAAACGTGTGTTTTTTCCTTTTTCACTCGGAAGTGAATTATATTTGACATTTAGTCGATTGGTTCTTCGCAGAACTCTTGTGATCTTGTGACTCGCTACTCTGAGCTGGAACACAAGCATACTCAACTCGAGCTGAGCCTGAAGCTGGTTCAGGAGAAGCTGACAAAGGCAAAGGAGGAGACCGAAGGTATGTTTGGTGAGACCCTGACGACTGCTTTTCCCCTTGCTTGTTTCAAAATCTGATCTTGCTGTAACTTGCAGGTAAGGTAAGGGAGGCCCAACAGAAGAAAGACCTTGAGCTAGCTGAGAAGATCAAGCTTGCTGACGAGAAGTTAGCTTCAGTCACCAAGCTTGAACAAGACAATACCAATCTAAAAGCTGCTCTTGGGATTGCCAACAAGGAGGTCAGTCGACTGAAAACTGATAAAGCTGCCCTGACCGACCAAGTCAACAAATTGACTGGGAAGAAAACTGATCTGGAGGCCTTCCTGAGTGGACTTGCCAAGAAGCTGTTTCTTATGCTTGAAGGTAAACCCCTATGCTTGGCAGACATTTCCAATTGTGATTTTTCCATTCGACCATCCCCTTGACTTAGTGGTCACCCTTGCAGAATTTTGTCAAAACTTTGAAGAAGAAACTAGCCGGCTGGAGCCAAACCTCGACCCCGTCAATTCTTCGGTGAACGACGAAGTTGCCATGGAAGTTTTCCGACTGGAGTCCCGTGTTGCAGCTGTCGTGGACTATCTCGCAAGGCTGAAGGCCGCCACATCGCGCATCGACTCGACGCTCTGGCCTGAGGAGACACTTCAGAATAACCTTGAGTCGCTGATGGCCCGCTTGAACACGATCCCTGGTCGAGTGCAGGAGTGGAAGAAGTCCTCGGCTCGGTGTGGTGCAGATGTCGCTCTATGTCTGGCCCGAGTCCACTGCAAAGATGCGCGAGAAGAGAAGCTGGCGGCCCTTCGGGTGGCCAATACCAAGAAGCACGACTTCAGGTCCTTTATGGAAACTTTCCTTGCAACTGCCACTCGGATCGCCGACGGGATTGACCTTGATGAATTCGTTGCACCTTCCAGCCCTCCACAGGAGGGGTAAAAAACTTCTTCTGGCTCGACGCTTTAAATTTGCCTCGGTATGCCGAGTGGAATTGTAACCGACAAACCTTAACGGGCTTAACGCCTGAGCCCTTTCGGTTCCTTTAGATATCGATTCAAACTTGAATTTGATGCTTGAATACGATTGCCTTTGGCTCGAAATGTCTTTTGCAGGTTCAAAGCAAGGTGCCTTTATTGCAATCGACTTATTCTTCAGTCCACTTAGGCGAGCACTGGGCCGCAGCTAAGCCTCCGAGTGGAAGTCTGGCTTACCACTCGGTAGGATTTTTATAACTTAGGCGAGCACAGGGCTGCAGCTAAGCCTCCGAGTGAGAGGGTTGCTCCTCACTCGGAGGATTTTTATAACTTAGGCGAGCACGGGGCTGCAGCTAAGCCTCCGAGTGAGAGGGTTGCTCCTCACTTGGTAGGATTTTTATAACTTAGGCGAGCACAGGGCTGCAGCTAAGCCCCCGAGTGAGAGGGTTGCTCCTCACTCGGTAGGATTTTTATAACTTAGGCGAGTGCTTGGACTGCAGCTAAGCCCCCGAGTGAGAGGGTTGCTCCTCACTCGGTAGGATTTTGATAAACTTAGGCGAGTGCTTGCACTGCAGCTAAGCCCCCGAGTGGAAGGCTGGCTTACCACTCGGTAGGATTTTGATAAACTTAGGCGAGTCCTTGGACTGCAGCTAAGCCTCCGAGTGGAAGGCTGGCTTACCACTCGGTAGGATTTTGATAAACTTAGGCGAGTCCTTGGACTGCAGCTAAGCCCCCGAGTGGAAGGCTGGCTTACCACTCGGTAGGATTTTGATAAACTTAGGCGAGTGCTTGCACTGCAGCTAAGCCCCCGAGTGGAAGGCTGGCTTACCACTCGGTAGGATTTTGATAAACTTAGGCGAGTCCTTGGACTGCAGCTAAGCCTCCGAGTGGAAGGCTGGCTTACCACTCGGTAGGATTTTGATAAACTTAGGCGAGTCCTTGGACTGCAGCTAAGCCTCCGAGTGGAAGGCTGGCTTACCACTCGGTAGGATTTTGATAAACTTAGGCGAAACGGATTCGCGGCTAAGCCTCCGAGTGGGAGTCTGGCTCACCTTTCGGTAGGATTTTTACAAACTTAGGCGAAACGGATTCGCAGCTAAGTCACCCACTGAGGGGGAATTTTATGTGGACAAAAATAAAAAGTGACAGAAATTATGGAGGGACTATGACACTATTATTTTGAGGTCCATGAACTACAAAAGTACTTTATTGCAACTCATCCGAGTGATAAAACTTAAGTGTAGAATGGGCGGAGTAGCTCCGCGTTCCAAGCTCGGGGCTCGTCGATATTATGCTCGACGTTGTAAAGACGGTACGCCCCATTGTGGAGGACCTTGGTGACGATGAAGGGGCCTTCCCAAGAAGGAGCAAGCTTGTGTGGTTTGTGCTGATCCACTCGGAGAACCAAATCCCCTTCCTGGAAGGCTCGACCTCTCACATTTCTGGCGTGAAAACGACGCAAATCTTGTTGGTAGATGGTCGACCGGATCAGAGCCATCTCCCTTTCTTCCTCTAAAAGGTCGACTGCGTCCTGCCGCGCTTGTTCAGCTTCTGCTTCGTTGTAGATTTCAACTCGGGGAGCATTATGGAGAAGATCACTCGGCAAGACTGCTTCAGCTCCGTAGACCAAGAAGAATGGAGTTCTTCTGGTCGACCGATTAGGTGTGGTCCGCAGTCCCCAGAGTACAGAGGGAAGTTCGTCGACCCAAGCTCCAGCCGCGTGTTTGAGATCACGCATCAGTCGAGGCTTCAATCCCTTAAGAATCAGTCCATTAGCTCGCTCTGCTTGTCCATTCGACTGCGGATGGGCGACTGATGCGTAGTCGACCCGTGTGCCCTGGGAGTCGCAGAAAACTCTGAATTCCTCTGAGTCAAAGTTCGACCCATTATCCGTAATGATGCTGTGCAGGACTCCATATCTGAATATTAGTTCTCTGATGAAGCTAACAGCAGTACCGGTGTCAAGGCTCTTGATTGGTTTAGCCTCGATCCACTTGGTGAACTTGTCGACTGCCACCAGTACATGCGTGAAGCCACTTCGTCCTGTTCTCAAAGGGCCGACCATGTCCAATCCCCATACTGCGAAAGGCCAGACAAGTGGGATGGTCTTCAGAGCCGACGCAGGCTTGTGTGACATATTCGAGTAGAATTGACATCCCTCGCACTTATCCACTATCTCTTTTGCCATCTCATTCGCCTTTGGCCAGTAAAATCCGGCTCGGTATGCTTTGGCCACGATGGTCCGAGAGGACGCATGATGACCACAGGTCCCCGAGTGAATATCATTGAGGATGAGTCGACCTTCTTCTGGTGTTATGCACTTCTGACCGACTCCAGTCGCGCTTTCTCTGTATAATTGTCCTTTGATTACGGTAAAGGCCTTAGATCGACGGACGATCTGTCGAGCCTCTTCCTCATCCTCCGGAAGCTCTTTCCTCAAGATATATGCGACATACGGAATCATCCAGTCGGGAATGACCACCAAAACCTCCATGATCAAGTCGACCACCGCTGGGACTTCAACTTCAGTCGGATCTGTGGCACTCTTGGGCTGCGGAGTTTCTTCGGTGAAAGGGTCTTCTTTGACTGACGGAGTGTGTATATGCTCCAAGAACACACCACTCTGAATGGCTTCTCTCTTGGAACCTATCTTTGCTAGATCATCAGCTGCTTGATTTTTCAGTCGGGGTATATGATGGAGCTCCAACCCCTCGAACTTCTTTTCCAGCTTCCTCACTGCACTGCAGTATCCAGTCATGGCTGGGCTTCTCACGTCCCACTCTTTCATCACCTGATTGACCACTAAATCCGAGTCGCCATAGACCATTAGGCGACGGACGCCGAGTGAAATGGCCATGCGCAACCCATATAAGAGGGCCTCATATTCTGCCTCATTGTTGGAGGAATCAAAGTGAATCTGGAGCACATATCTGAGCTTATCTCCTCTGGGGGAAACCAGGACAACCCCAGCACCGGAACCATTCAACATCTTAGAGCCATCAAAGAACATGGTCCAATGCTCCGAGTGAACTTCAGTCGGCTGCTGCTGTTCAATCCACTCGGCGAGGAAATCTGCTATTGCCTGGGACTTAATGGCTTTCTTTGCCTCAAACTTGATATCAAGGGGAAGAAGTTCAATCGCCCATTTGGCCACTCGACCAGTTGCATCTCTGTTGTGCAAAATCTCTGATAGTGGAGCGTCGCTGACGATTGTGATGGAATGGTCAGAGAAATAATGAGCAACCTTCTTTGTGGTCATGTATATTCCATACACAAGCTTCTAATAATGAGGATATCTCTGCTTGGATGGAGTCAAGACTTCAGACAAATAATACACTGGGCGCTGAACTTTGAGAGCTTTTCCTTCTTCTTCCCGCTCGACCGTTAGCACAGTACTGACGACTTGTCCTGTGGCTGCGATGTAGAGCAACAGAGGCTCTTTGCTGATTGGAGCAGCAAGCACCGGCTGGGTGGAGAGCAGAGCTTTTAGCTCGGCAAACGCTGCATCAGCTTCTGGAGTCCACTCGAACTTGTCTGCCTTCTTCATCAGTCGGTAAAGAGGCAATGCCTTTTCACCGAGTCGTGAGATGAATCGACTTAATGCAGCCAAGCATCCAGTAAGCTTCTGGACATCGTGCACTCGCACAGGGCGTTTCATTCGGAGAATAGTGCCGATCTTCTCTGGATTAGCGTCGATTCCCCGTTCGGAAACGAGAAAACCGAGTAACTTGCCACCAGGAACTCCAAATGTGCACTTTGATGGATTGAGCTTGATATCATACCTTCTGAGGTTGGCAAATGTTTCGGCGAGGTCAGCGAGCAGGTCGGAACCTTTTCGTGACTTGACAACAATATCATCCATATAAGCTTCCACATTCCGACTGATTTGAGTGAGTAGACACTTCTAAATCATTCGCATGAATGTGGCGCCGGCATTCTTGAGGCCGAATGGCATGGTGATATAGCAGAAGCACCCGAATGGAGTGATGAAAGCTGTTTTTACCTCGTCGGGTCCGTATAGACGGATCTGGTGGTACCCGGAGTAGGCATCTAAAAAAGATAGCCTCTCACATCCCGCGGTCGAGTCAACAATTTGATCGATGCGAGGGAGAGGAAAATGATCTTTCGGGCAGGCCCGGTTGATGTGCTTGAAATCAATGCACATTCGGAGCGACTTGTCCTTCTTAGGAACCATGACGACATTAGCGAGCCACTCGGAGTGGTATATCTCTCGGATAAATCCTGCCGCCAACAGTCGAGCCACTTCTTCATCAATGGCTTTTCTCTTTTGGACGGCGGACCGCCGAAGATGCTCTTTGACTGGTTTGGCAGATGAGTCGACTCTTAGGCGATGCTCAGCCAGTCCCCTGGGAACACCTGGCATTTCAGCGGGCTTCCATGCAAAAATGTCCCAGTTCTCACGGAGGAACTGGATGAGCGCTTCTTCCTATTTTGGGTCGAGTGTTGTGGAGATGCGGGTCGGAGCTGCTTCGGGGTCGGTCGGGTGAATGTGAACAGGCTTCGTCTCACCGGACGACTGGAATGCAGACTCTGTGGCGGGCTTCTTGGATCGCAGCAAATCACTCGGATCTGCGTTTTGCTTGTATTCTTCGAACTCGACCGCTGTCACCTGGGAATCGGCGATCTTGGAGCCTTTCTGAAAGCACTCTTCTGCCTTTTTCCGATCACCGGTGACAGTGATCACTCCTTTGGGACCGGGCATCTTCAATTTGAGGTACACGTAGCATGGTCGAGCCATGAACCGTGCGTAAGCTGGTCTCCCCAAAATGGCATGATATGCACTCTGAAAATCCATGACCTCAAACGTCAACTTTTCTTTGCGAAAATGCTTCGAATCACCAAACACCACGTCCAAAGCTATCTGGCCGAGTGACTCGGCCTTCTTCCCTGGTATAACTCCATGAAAGCTCATGTTACTAGTGCTCAGTCGGGACATCGGAATGCCCATACCTTTCAATGTGTCTGCATATAACAAGTTCAGTCCACTTCCACCATCCATCAGCACCTTTGTCAGTCGAGTGCCTTCGACAACTGGATCGACCACCAAAGCTTGCCTCCCAGGGATGGCAATATGAGTCGGGTGATCAGATTGGTCGAATGTGATGGGTGTTTGAGACCACTTCAGATAATTTGCTTTTGCTGGGGCAACCATGTTCACCTCTCGGTTAATCACTTTCAATCGACTTCTGCTTTCCACATCTGCAAAGATCATCAGAGTGGAATTAATATGCGGATATCCTCCCTCACTGTCCTCCTTGTCTTCGGCCTTGTCTGACTCCTTCTCCTTGTCCTTAGACTGTTTTCCCTGAAACTGCTGGATCAGGAGTCGACATTGGCGAGTGGTGTGCTTCGGGTAGATGATATTCCCCTCTTCGTCTTTCTTCGTATGAATGTGACATGGCATATCCATTACGTCGTTCCCCTCTTTATCCTTTACCTTCTTGGGGTTCCAGGATCCTTTTGGTTTCCCCTTAAACTTTCCTTGAGTCATGGCCAGAGCCTCTCCAGGAGCTGCCGGTTCAGCCTTCCGCTTCTGTTTCCGACTGGTGTTTCCTTTTTCCGACTGACTCGGCTTGTGCTTGTCGCTTCGGAGTCGGTCTTCTTCTTCGCCGTTGGCGTACTTGGTAGCAATCTCCATCATCCGACTCAAGGTCATGTCACCAGTTCGACCAAATTTCAAACTCAGTTCTCTGTTCTTGACGCCATCCTTGAAGGCGCAGACTGCCTGATGATCAGACACATTCTCCACAGTGTGGTGCAAAGTGATCCACCTCTGAATATACTCTCTGAGAGTCTCATTAGCCTTCTGCACGCAGACTTGCAACTCTGTCAATCCAGCTGGTCGCTTGCAAGTTCCTTCAAACGTTCTGATGAACACTCGGGACAGATCTTCCCAAGTGTAAATGCTGCTAGGAGGTAATTGAGTCAACCATGCCCTGGCAGAACCTTCCAGCATGAGAGGCAAGTGTTTCATGGCCACCTCGTCGTTCCCACCACCGATCTGAACTGCCACTCGGTAGTCTTCAAGCCAAGTTTCAGGCTTAGACTCGCCAGTGAACTTGCTGACTCCTGTCGCCAACCTGAAATTGGGAGGGATAACTGCGGCTCTGATAGCTCTGCTGAAGCATTCAGGACCAGAAACATGCACTCGACTGCTTGTGGGTACATCTCTGTCGAGTCCACCTCGATGGGCTCTGTTCCGGTCGACCAACCCTTGTACGATAATGGATCGCGCGTCGAAGCCTGGTTCTCTGGGGTCGACTGGAACCCTTCGCCCTGAACTGTACTGACGCCTGTCATCTGGCTGCCGAGGAGCGTAAGACCCACCCCTCGGAGGGGAATTGGGCACTCGACGCCTGTCATCTCGGTCGAGTCTGTCGTCATATTGATCTCGCCGATTCCCGCGCCCTTCACGCCGCGGTGGCGATCGGGGGCTGTGCGCCGACTGAACCGTATTCACAGTGACGGATCGAATGTGAATTCTGTTGCGCGACTGAGACACGGCTGAATTCTGATCTCCTGCTGCCCGGAGCAAATCCCTGATCTGCAGCAAACCCCTGTCAGCTTCTGACTGCGAGGGCTGGATGGACTCCGCTATACGGGCCGCAGCTGCTAAATTCTGGATTGGGGTTCGATATACCTGAGTCGGCGGGAAGAGTTGACGTCGATTGGTGTCGGGAACTCGTTGCCGCGCGCGCTCGTCGAGTGCTCGCTGAAGGTTCTCCAGCCGAGTGCGCTCGGCCAAATTGGCCAGACGTGCCTCCTCCAAGGCACGAGCCTCGGGGGTTTCTCCTGCGATGGGAGTACGCAGGGCATCCACGTTCCTGCGGCGAAGCTCCTCTCTTTGCAGAGAGTCGAGTGGCTCAGGCTGGTACTCTTCGTGGCGTCGTGCGGGGTCGCCTCCGTCACCTGATCCATCGCCACGGGCGAAGCCAGGGGGACTGCGGGGCCCGTCGACCATCAAGATTTCGGCCGCTGGATCACTGCTACCGCACTCGGATGCAGTCTCTACGGAGCCAGTCGACTGATCGAACAAGCCGTAGAGAGATTCGTTGGGCTCGATTGCTGCAACTTGGGTGGTGGCCGATTGGCGAGCCACCGCGTGCCTCACCCATCGCTGAAGCCTCGACCGGCCTGAGCGCTTGCACTGGCGGGAGACCGGGAGGGTGGACGATAAAGGAGCCGACCGATACTGGGTCGACGGTTGCCGCAGCAGAACGCCGCGGACGCATGCGCGAAAATGCGTCGCACCGCGGACGGGGAGCGCATCTACGTCGAGTGGAGCCTCCTGGAGCCATGCGGAGTCGTCGGCGATGAAGGTGAGAGTGCCGAGACGGATCTCTTGACCCTCGACCAAAACTCCAGCAGACACCATGATGAAAGTACTCGGAAGAATCGCAACTTCTCCACAAAATCGCTAAAACACCTGCCCCATGGTGGGCGCCAACTGTCGTGGTTCTAAGCCTGACAGTAGAGTGGGGGTAGGTATGGAGAGGCAAGGTCCTAGCTATGGAGAGGTTGTAAACACAAGGGATGTACGAGTTCAGGCCCTTCTCGGAAGAAGTAATAGCCCTACGTCTCGGAGCCCGGAGGCGGTCGAGTGGATTATGAGTATATGAGTTACAAGGTGCCGAACCCTTCTGCCTGTGGAGGGGGGTGGCTTATATAGAGTGCGCCAGGACCCCAGCCAGCCCACGTAGGAGAGGGTTTAAGGTGAGTTAAGTCTGGGGAGTTACTGGTAACGTCCCACATAAAGTGCTTTTACTATCATAAAGTCTACTTGATTACAGGCCGTTGTAGTGCAGAGTGCCTCTTGACCTCCTGGTGGTCGAGTGAGTCTTCGTGGTCGAGTCCTTCAGTTAGTCGAGTGAGTCCCTCGTTGGTCGACTGGAAGGTGACCTCTTCTAAGGGTGTCCTTGGGTAAGGTACTTAGATCAGGTCCATGACCCTACCCTAGGTACATAACCCCATCACCATCCCCGTCTTTTGGGGTGTCCACCATATATATGTCGTATGACGAGGTGGTCTTCCAGTGCCCTGTAGGCGCTGGTTCCTGTTCGTCTCCGGCATCGTCGTCCATAGCGTCGATGTCTTCGGAGTCGTAGTCTAGCATGTCGGTTAGATCGTCGATAGTGGCTACAAAGTGGGTGGTGGGTGGGCTCTGAATTTCTTCGTCGTCCGTATCCCAACCATCCTGGCCATAATCCGGCCAGGACTCTCCTGATAACGAGAGATGCTTTAGTGAATTCAAGATATCGCTGAAAGGCGAGCATTGGAAGATGTCCGCGGCGGTGAATTCCATAACCGGCGCCCAATCCGGATCGATTGGCAGGGGTGTGGGAGGTTCGGAGTCCGGCAGGGAGTCCGGCGCCTCGGAATCACAAGTTTCGCGGGGGACAAGATTGGTGTTCGGCTCCATCGCCGTGGATGTTGAAGCCCCCAGGGCGGCGTCTATCCGCCGGCCCTCGATCTGGGTGATCGGCTCCGGGCTAACGGCCAAAGCAGATCCGTGTGCGGCCACCAAGGCACTGTTCGGCGGCAGAGCTAGATCATGCCCATCGTCACAGTGCGGCGCGCTCGGCTATGGCTCGAGTCCGTCGAAGATCAAGTCTCCGCGGGCATCGGCCGTGAAGTTTAAGCTTCCAAATCTGACCTGACGGACAGGGGCGTAGCTTTCGATCTGCTCCAGATGGCCAAGTGAATTGGCCCGCAGGGCGAAGCCGCCGAATACGAAGATCTGTCCGGGGAGAAAAGTCTCATCCTGGACAGCGCTGCTGGTTGAAGATGCCATCAAGCCTATCGGTGACGACACAGAGGAACTCTCAATGAAAGCACCAATGTCAGTGTCAAAACCGGCGGATCTCGGGTAGGGGGTCCTGAACTGTGCGTCTAGGCGGATGGTAACAAGAGACGAGGGACACGATGTTTTTACCCAGGTTCGGGCCCTCTCGATGGAGGTAAAACCCTACGTCCTGCTTGATTAATATTGATGATATGGGTAGTACAAGAGTGGATCTACCACGAGATCAAGGAGGCTAAACCCTAGAAGCTAGCCTATGGTATGATTGTTGTAATGTATGTTGTCCTACGGACTAAAGCCCTCCGGTTTATATAGACACCGGAGGAGGCTAGGGTTACACAGAGTCGGTTACAATGGTAGGAGATCTACATATCCGTATTGCCAAGCTTGCCTTCCACGCCAAGGAAAGTACCATCCGGACACGAGCCGGAGTCTTCAATCTTCTATCTTCGTAGTCTTGGAGTCCAGCGGATATTGATAGTCCGGCTGTCCGGACACCCCCTAGTCCAGGACTCCCTCATGGGCCTTTATTAAAGATGGCGTTATTGGGCTGGCCCACTAGTATCTGAGTAAGTACTATGGGCCTTTGACTAGGCCGGCATTTTTAACCTATATGCGCCTCTGTTGGGCCCTGCCATAAGCATGTCTCCTCCAATGGACGAGCGACATCTGACCCACTGACGAGCTGACACGTGTTTCCTCCGGCCAATCAGAATTTTACACGTGGAAATTTCTCATTGGTTCGGGCTATTAACGGGTTATCGGATCCAAAACCGAACCCGATAGCTTAACAGTGTTCCGTTACGGTGGATGCCACGTGTTGGTCACCCTTGATGAAAGCACTTCTGTGACGCGCGATTTATCGTCATGGCAGTGGACACTTCCGTGATGATAATTTTGGTAATGTCATGGAACACTTCTACGACAGCACAAGTATGACTATCTTGATTCTGTCATAAAATCGTCATGGATGTACATGCATGACAGAAAATGTGACCTATTGTGACAAACACGTATCATCACGGAAGTGTATCTTTTTTGTAGTGAAGGTCAACAAAAATTCCCCCATTGACCTTCGCTTGAAAGCTCACTCCCAAAACACACCGCATGACAAGTAAATTCCACACTTCATAAAACCAAATTGATAGAGGCACGAGTGTCCCGATCTTTCAATGAGATGATAATTATTGATTTGGTCGAGTCGACTTTGACAATCCGACTACAAGCATGCATGACGTTGTGCCTCAACAATCACTAAACCAACTCCTGGAGGTTACTGATGATGCCAGAAGCACGATCAACCAGACCACGAAGGTCTATTCCTGCAAGCAATCAAAGAACGAGCAATAATATGGTAAAAACAATCTAAATATTGCGAATATAGTTGAAGTGTTGATAAAAGTGGGGTTCCAATAGCGGTCTTGGCCTAATTGTCGGACACAAACGAAGTACACGAAGTTGCAGCAATGGCTAACTTTTAACTAATCAAAACCCAAGTCTAAATGACGCCAAGAGAGGGGATTCGTCCACCCTTCGCAACATGGGACTAAAACACCTCCTGAATCGTTTCCCCTACAATATAAACTCTAAAAATAGCCTACGAAAAGGTTTTTCGAAATTACATGGGCCCGACCCAAACGTAAGGTGATGCAACACCTATAATAAGATATGGACAAAATTTTATGAAAGGTAATCTTGTGTGTTCGTCCACGTCCTTGTATGTCATCAGGGCGGCTCCAAAATGCTGAAAAACTCCACTGGAAACTCCGTTTCGTTCCCTTCACGCACACCTTCATTTCCACGCTTGATCAAAAACTCCAATGTTCATCCTTCTTGTCCATGCTAGACCTTTCAATCGTAAGCAAAGCGAAATTATCCAATTTAGACACTCTCATATTCTCATAAACATTAAAATCATTATCAAGAAACAAAAGTACCTGGTAATTTAATTGACGCGCACGATCTCCACTATTGTTTAATATGTATAGCAGCAGGGGCTGTGGGTGTAACTGTGATAGTGATGTCCTCATCATAAGTTGTTGCATAATACCTTGCAAATAAACCCATTGAGCCCGGTAGTAAACCTTCATCATATCAAGTTTGGTAATACACCATCCTTGTTTCTCTTTATTTCGCCTCATAGAATAAATACATTCATAAGATGTGAGCATATTATCAACTATTTAAAAAAAATATTCACCATGTACTCGAAAATGTTCACATGTATTAAACAAATTGTACGAATTGTATTTGAATGTTGAAGGTGTATCTAAAAAATGGTACACTAATATTAAAAACATTTAATTTTTATTCACAAAATGTTTGTGACATTTTTCAAAAATGTTAATGCACTTTAAAAATATGTTCGTGGCATTTTTTAAAATGGTCATACAATATACACAAATGTTCTCGTCATCTTTTAAAAATGTTTCATACTGTTTAAAAGCCATATAGAAAACCGATAAATAAACACATTGAAATAGAAACAAAAGAAGAAGGAAAACCATGCAAAAGGTTTGAAAACTAGTCCACATAACCTTTTCGGAATAGCTCCAAGGATGTTGGGCCGGCGTGTTTAGTGAAACACTAAAGACGTAGCGGGGCTATGTCTCGTAAAAAGTGAGATATGCTACATGGATTTCTTAAATCATAAGTTTTCTTTTGAATTATTTGGATTGCTTACCACATATGTCATGTGATTTTAAATCACCAGTTAAGGCGTAGTCTTTTGCAAAAGTCACTCCCACATTTTTTGATGGTGACTAGTGTCAGTGTATCACTTGTCACAACCAGCGAATTTTGTGCTTTCTTCTGTAGACTCATTTTTTAAATAGTTTATCTCTTGAACCATACGTTTAAATCACAAACCTTTTTCACCGTTGCATTTCTCGCGTCAAGATTTTCGCAACTAGATACCATGTCAATAGATTTAGACTTTTTTCTTTTGAAAATCTGGAAAAGCAAAAACGAAAACAAGTCAAACCTGTAAATCACAAAAACACAGAAACGGGAAGCCTCACGGTGCACATTTTCACTTCTCAGAAAGAATAATTTGTGCTTCACGCAGAAGCATGACTCACGAAAAAAATCATTTTTGCCCTGAAAAAAATACCCCCAAAAATCTCAAAAATACGTGCAGAAAAAGAAACTGTGCTGCCGCGGATGCCTCGCATCTTCCGGAGCTTTCATTCCTCCTCCCGATACGAATCGCCGGCCCAGCGCGAACCGATCCAGACGCGAATTGGTGAGAAGCCAAGGAAAAGAAAAATCCGGAGCGCCACGTACCCCTTTCTCCTTCCTCCCTCCCGCAGCTGCGAATCTCCTCCGGCGCTGCCTCCTTCCTCGGATCAATCGCATCTATTGCGAACGACCAGCCATGGTAAAGCGCCCCTTCCCTCCCCCCTCCCCCCTCCGCCGACCGATTCTTTCTCTGTTCACGCTGCGCACCTACGTAAGTTCGTTGCTGGTAATTAAGATCGATAGGTAACTTGTTGGCGCTAATTGGGGCCGAGGTCTCCAGGACTCAGGAAGGGCAGGTTGTTAGTGGGTCTATCTAGTAGGATTGGTGGGTCTGTTTATCTGACGCCGAGGACGCTGGAACCACTAAATTCGCATGAGAAATGGATTGCTGGATAGGGGTTTCAGGGAGTACTAGTATGCAGTCTCACGGGATCTATCTGTACAACCACGGACATTACCATGGACGGGGACAGATTTATGGGGCATACACCCACCCTTTGTGGTGTACTTATGAACTAATCCTTCGATTTGGGCATCAAGGAGGGCACCAACCAATCTCATTGGATGCTTTGGATTTTTTTTCCTTCCAAAAAGGAGGTCAAACCTATGGCCTTTGCATCATACGATGCACACAGCCATCTCTATTGAAACAATGTATGGGACATCCAAAGTTGTACAAGGAGATATAGCAAGGCCCAAACACAACCGGTCAATAACGAGATTACATCACTCTACGCATAACCAATTCCTGGACCTCAATCCAAACCAGTTGACATGCTAATATCTCTCAACATTTGCGCCCAAAGGCCATAGGCGCCTGATTCTCTGCATGTTGGGAGAGCACCACATATGCATGTTGGAGAGAGCACCACATATGGCTTCATCCTGTAGCTCGGAAGATAACCTGCAAATATTTTGGAAATTTTGCTATGTTAAAGACACAAATCCCATAATAAGGCACACACTCCCACATGGATTTGTGCCTTAAATTTTGGATGAACACTGGCCAACTAGTCTCTGAACAAATTCGGTATGCTAGTAGGCACAGACAAACCAGAATACTTTGGATTTAAACCGCAAATGTGTGTAGGCACATGTTTTGATAATATATATGTGTGATAATATCTAGGAAAGTATTAAGAGTTCCAATCTGCTAAGGATTTGGTATTGATAATGAATCCAAGCAACTATTATGAGAAACTGCCGTTTTTGTTTTCCTTCCATGATTAGCATTGTTCCGAATATCGGTCAGTTAATCGGTATCTAGGTCGGTTAATCGCTACTCGGTGGGTCACCGAATATTTGTTTAACTGATGTATTGGCCGATTAACTGGAAAATGCTCGTATTTATCCCTACTCGGGACCCGACCGATATGGTACCAGTTACCGATCTCCTGAACATTTATTAGAATTTTATTTTCTTGCCTTTTCATGATGTTGGCACGCTTGTCTGAGCTGGTTTCCCAGTTATCGTTGTACAGTTCCTTGGAGAGTCTACCCAATGATGTTATGATCAGGGGCGGAGCTATGTTGGGGCCAAACTGGGCCTTGGCCCGCCCAGCGCAGCCGAAAAACTAGGGAAGGATGATAGAGAAACTGGGCCAGGAAAACAAGTTATGTGTGTAATTTCTTATCCTGGCCCACCCTGGCCCGCCCAACATTCAGAGCTCCGCCACTGGTTATGATGATGTCATCACTCGCATCCTGGTAGGCTGCAAAGCAACTGTCAACATATCTTCTTTCTCACCAGACATTTTGATTTTCTAATGGTTCAAATGTGTCGAGGTCAACAATTTCCCAGAGATATGTTATCTTGCCACATCACACCAGATCCACGACTCTTCAACGTTGACGACATCTTGAACCCCTCTTAACACTACTTCCATCTTCCAATCTGTGATCATTTTCGCATTGAGTTCAGTCAATTGGTTCCTGTTGTTCTTAGTTTGTGCCATACTTGCACGGTTGCACTCTAGCCCCCTGAATCTATGTGACCAACCAGTATATCTTACTCCCATATTCTCTACTGTTGTAACTTGTAAGGAGTGCTTGCTTTTTATTTAGAGTGTAGATTTTTCGTATCATAGTAATAACAAGGTTGCCTGTACTTTTCACCAACGAATGGAACTGTGTATCAGTTTTCTCACAAATAGTATTTCTGAAATTAAAACCAATAAGAGATGACTGAGCAACTATACCCCTGAACACAGTTATAATCTGGATGGATGCACCCAAATAATTAAGCAGTGCAGATCTTTCTCATTTTACTCCAACTGATGGGATAATTTATGGCATCTTAGAGCGAATGTGAAGGTCCTTTTAACTCGTGTTAATAGTATAGGTTGTGCATAATTGCTCCGAAAAGGTTGGCACGGCAGATGTATTATTGTTTCTTTGATTCGGCAATTGAAACAACTTCAAATTAATTAGCAAGTGTGTGGTGCTGACATAGTTACACCTCAGTTTCTGCGCTTGTTTATTTTGATTCAGTTTTGGGCCTATAGTGCAGTATCATATTCACCGAAACTTAATTTCACCAGGGGCATATTATTGATTTACTGTTGGGTAGATTCTGGATCTCTATGATCTGACACTCAGGCATATTGTCCAAATGCATGAGACACTCATTTACATGTTGTTTCTTCTGGTAATTTCAGGCCGGGAAGCTAATTGCAAACCTTATTGTCATGGGCTCTGCGATTATAGGAAGAGCTATGCTTCAGGCATACCGAAAAGCACTTGAAAGTAAGTTCCTTCCTTATGACCTTTATTCTAACCCACACCTAAAGATGTCTTGACCTCCTTGTCCTGGACATAAGAGGATGGGAGCTTTGATGGAATGCTACAGAATTTTGTAGTCAGTGGTCACTAATCTGGAATAACTTTGCTGAAAACGAGTGAAATGAGATGACAATTTTGTGTTATGCTTGTAACTTGTCAGGTTCATAAAATAAAATGTTTGTCATAATAATCTTATTTTGTTTCAGTTATCTTGTTTTAGCATTTCTGAAGTAAGATAGAAATGTTGGCATTCGGGTTGCAGCTTTTGGTGTGTTATAGCTTATCCTAGCTTTTCATCCTTTGGTCGTAGTATTACTACTTTTGTTTGTTTATAGATGATTGCATTGGGGATGCAGCTTTTGGTGGATTTTTTTTCTCGAATACGCACGAGTGTGTGTATCATTCATTAAAGAAGAAGAGGGGGTGGGGAGCCCCAATCCACCAATACAACATTCAGCTTATTTACAAGCGGATTTCATCCGACCTACCCTCTATTTACATAAGGCTAACTACTCGTGCCCTATCCGCTCCACCCTAGCTGGCTCCTGCCCTAAGACCTCGCCGTTAATCAGGCCTGCCTTTGCCCAGATAGCCCCCTCTGCTTGTATCTTCTGCAACACACCTGACAGAGATGGGGTGTGTCCCTCGAACACGATGTCATTCCTATGCTTCCACAACGTCCACATTACCAATAAACACAAAGCCCGAGTAGACTTCCGATGCTCCATGCTCTCCTCCTGTCTCATGCACCAATCGCCCAGATTCTCACCTGGCAGGGGGAGGTACTCCATCCTTCCAGCCAACGAGGTGCACCAATGCCATACCTATCTCGCAAAGACGCATCCCATGAGTAGATGTTGCATGGTCCCGCCGTGTTGGTCGCAGAAAGGGCAAGCATCTTGGTGTGGTAGCCCTCGGCGTGCAAGCTGGTCTGAGGTCCAACAACGGTTCCTGAGGGCAAGCCAGGTGAAGAAACGACATCTTAACGGAGCCTTCGACTTCCAAGTAAACGTCGCTGTCGGAGATCGTTGCCATCCCATGGATTTTGCCGCGTATGCCGACCTCACAGAGTACAAGCCATTTGCTTCCCAGGACCACTGCACCTTGTCCTCCACTCCCTCCGCCAACTCAAAATCTGCAAGCCTCGTCCAAAGCCACAAGTACTCCAGCTCCGGTCCCGTGAGGTTGGGGCCAACATCTCCAGCCCAAGCACCATTGCCGAGCGCATCCGAGACCGATCTCGTCGTCCTGACCTGCATTGGCACTCTGTTGTACAGCGCCGGTGCCAGCTCTCTTATCCTCGCTCCGTCCACCCAGCGGTCCTCCCAGAACCGAGCTGCACTTCCATTCCCTATCGTCGTACGCATCGCCGCCTGAGCCAAGGCCATCGCTTCCGGGGGCACAACGATGGAGAACTCAGCCCAAGATCTCTCTTTGTCAGTCCTTTGGAGCCAAGGCCATCGGGCTTGCAGTGCTTTGTTCAGCCATCTCAAATTTGGAATCCCCGGGCCACCGGCCCATTTAGGGTACATACCTCATCCCAAGCCACCGAGCAATTGCCCCCTTTTGCCTCACTCTTACCGCACCACAAAAATCCCCGACAAATCTTCACCAACGTCGAGAGGGTTTTAGCTGGGAGGTTCAGAGCAAGCATGGAGTGGACTGGTATAGCACATAGCACTGATTGAATCAAGATTAGCCGCCCACTCTTTGGTAAGAGGTCTGCTTTCCAATAAGGCAAACAATCACGAACCTTGTCCACCAGGCCTTGCATCTGCGTCGTCGATTGTTTTCTGAGTGTTAAGGGTAGACCCAAGTAGGTGCACGGGAAGGCCGACGTCGAACATCCCAGAATTGTTTTCACCAACTCCACTTCGTCGTGAGAACATCTGATTGGCCATATAGCGTTTTGTTCATATTGACCACCAAGCCCGAGGCCTGCGCAAATACCTGCAAGAGTGCAGCACATGTCGTAGCTTCCAGCGTCGTCGGCTTGATAAAGACGACCACATCGTCCGCAAACATCGAAGTTCTTTGCCGCAGCCCATTCCTCGCTAGCTGCCCTAGCCAACCTCTGTTTGTTGCATGCTCAAAAAGGGCTCGTAAGGGCTCCATACAGAGTATAAATAGCATAGGTGACAACGGGTCGCCCTGATGGAAACCCTGGCAAGGGAGGATTGGTTTGCCAGGCGTGCCATTTACCAGGATCCGCGTAGAAGATGTTGCCAACAAACCACATATCTGAGTGATCCATCTATCTGAATCCCATTCTCCTCAAGACCTCTAGAATGAAAGGCCATTGTATCGTGTCAAATGCCTTAGTTATGTCGAGTTTTAGCATAAGTGTCGTGCTCCTCAGCTCATGTAGCTTGCGAGCTGTGCACTTGACAAGCATGAAATTGTCATGCAAAGATCTACCTCTCACAAACGCACTTTGATGCAGCCCCACCAATTTCGGTAACTCCTCTGCCAGCCTTGAAGCTAAAATCTTGTCAAAGATCTTGATCGGCCCACAAACAAGGCTGACCGGTCTGAAGTCTCTGACATCCACCGCACCTGCTTTCTTCGGCAGCAAGGTGACCAAAGCCTTGTTTATCGCAGCCATGCCTCTCATATCTCCTGCATAGAATTGATCAAGTGCCCTCATAAAATCCTCCTTGATGACTTGCCAGCACGTGGCATAAAATCTACCCGTAAATCCGTCCGGACCAGGCACCTTGTCCAATGGCATTTCCTTGATTACTCTAAAAACCTCCTTCTCATCAAATGGCACCTCCAGCCGGGCCAGGTCAAGACAGGGCAGGTTCAGCATATCCAGGTCGATCGTGGCCTCACGGGCTCTGGCCGAGCCGAACAGCTGCCCATAGAACTCGTCGACAACCTCAGCAACCTCCTCCTGGCCCGTGTGCATTGCTCCGTTGTGCTGCATCTTTATGATTATGTTCTTGCGATGCCTATGAGCCGCTTGCCTCTGGAAGAATCTCGTGTTCGCATCCCCTTCTCGCAGCTGCAGAAGTCGCGATCTCTGTCGCGCAATAGTCCTTCCCAACGAACATAGACCTAGAAGCTTCCGCTTGAGCAACTTGCGCAGGTCGTGCTCCATGTTTTCCAATTGCCTTGATTCCGCGGCCACATCCAACCGAGCAATTACCTCCATGGCAATGGCGATTTGCAGGCGTGTGTTGCCAATCCACCGATCACTCCAAGATTGCAAAGCCTTTGCCGTGGCGTGTAGTTTGTTGTCGAGCACTACAAACGGGTTACCAGCAGCAGCCATCGAACCCCAAGCTTCTGTCACCATCTCCAAAAAACCCTCCACCTTGGGCCAGAAGCTCTCGAATTTAAATCGCTTGCCAAGGTTCCACTCCGCGTCTAGATCCACCAGGAGTGGGCAATGGTCAAATACCGCAGAGCCCATGGCCGTGAGCAAGCTCCTCGAGTAAATATCCTCCCACGTGTTTGTAACAAAGACATGGTCTATTTTCTCAAGAGTGGGGTCCCTTTGCTCATTGCTCCACGTGTATCGTCGACCGTTTAGATACATCTCCTTTAATTCCAGCCTATTGAGCAATGGTCCAGAAACGCGCCATCATCCTCCGGTTGGCCTTCGGTTTGTTCTTGTCGTCCACAGAGACCAATAGATTGAAATCTCCAAACAAGGCCCACGGCCCTACATGCAAGTCTTGGATGTCTGAAATCTCCGTGAGAAACTCCACTTTGTTCGCGTCACTTTGAGGACCATATAACCCGGTCAGCCACCAGTGCGGCACACCCTCCTGCGACACTAGTGCTGTTAGCGTGTTTGTCGTCGTGTACCGATTGGATAGCGAGACCATCGAGCTGTCCCAAGCAATTAGGATTCCACCACGCGTGCCGGTCGCCGGGGCATAATAAAAGTTCTCAAATTTATTACCAAGGCATTGCCTAACCACGTCGTTCGGGATCTCCTCCATCTTGGTTTCTTGGAGGCATACAATGCTTGCGTTGGCTGCTACTACTACTTGGTACACCGCACTTCGCCGAGCCGGCGAGTTGAGCCCTCTAACATTCCACACAAGGATTTTGGGTGGGTGTGATGACATTTGGAAGACCCACAGGACCCACGACCGGCCTCCATGGCCCTACCTGGCCTCAGCCCGCACCTCTTCGCACGGCAAGGGAAGGACAGAGGCGTCCCAACCAAACAAGGCCAATATTGCCTGCACGTGACAGTCCAAGAGCGGTTTGTCGAAGAGCTTGACATAAGCCTGAAGTGCCTAATCGTCGATCTGGTTTCCTTCATTTGCCAAACACAGCTTCCTGATAAGGCGGGACCGCCTGCTGCTTCGTGGCTTTGGAGCCGCGACCCCCTTTAGCCAGCCTCACACTCCTACGTGGGGAAGATACCATCGGCCTCTTCTGCCGCGGCCTATGTTGCTGCTTTGGCACGTCCCGTGCTTTGGGTTGAGCCAGCAACGGCGAAAGGGCCCAGCGCAGCTCGGTGCATAGCTGCGAGACCTGCTCCTGGGGTGAGGGCCGAACGGGTGACCCCACATGCAGCTGCCGCTGGGGTGTTTCCACGAGATCCAGAGCCGGAGTGCCGCTTTCCTTTTCCTGCGAAACTCACCGCAAACCACTGGCCGGGCGACGTGCATGGCTGCGTCACATCTCCATGCAGGGTGGGTCCCGGAAGATTTCCATGCGAGTTCTGATTGGGCCGCGCCCTCCCATCCAAACTGGCACCACCCGCCTCGGGCTGAGCAAGAATCTCGTCCTGCACCGAGCCAGGGGAGCCGAACGGCACGCCCGATCCTGTCTAATCCTCTCCTCCAACAATCCCGAGCGACTGGGACGGCAGATGGTCCCCCGCCGCAGGTACAAACTGTGGGGCCCTGACCAACCCACCAGCCTGCAGCGGACGTGACCCGGCTGGAATCTGGTTCACCGACCGCGGCGAACTCGCCCGACACGACTGTGGGGCCTACATGGCCCGCATGCTGCATGCCCTGTGCCCTGGCCACTCTGCTGTCCACCGCATCCATACCACAACAAGAAGCTGCCAACTGACCCTCCACACTTTCCGTACCAGGCAGCCCGACAGCCGAGGCCCCAGACGCGTCACCTGCCAGCTCATGTTGACCGGCCCGAGTTTGAACGGACCGTTGGCCCGCACCGCGGTTGGGGGACGGTGCCGACGCCGACGAGGAACCCACCGATCGCGCTGGCGAGCGCGGCGGCGGCGGCGGGCCATCCCCGCCTCTGAAGCGCGAGTCGCCATCCGAATGGCCTCTGGACAGTGGGGAAGGCGGCGGTGGCGGTGGCGGCAACCCCACCTGCGGCCCGAGCCGCACCGGCGCCGCATCCAGCCAGATGTCGATCGGGTACCAGAGAGCATCGACTCCACCATCAGCCTGCACCGCGTGCCGGCTGTGCCTGTTCGGCTCCTCCACCGCAAGAATCCGTTGCGGGGGAATGCGTGCCGGGTCATCCGTGCGTAGCCACACCATGAATCCAGCCATTTAACTGCGCGCCTCCGTGGCCGACCCGATTTTGACGACGATCCCCAGACCCAGCAGGAGCGCCTCCGTAGTACGCCTCGTCCACGCATTCTCCGGAACCCCTCGCAGCACCAGCGGCACTAGGAATGGCATGGAGATGGCCGTAGCATGCGAGTGACGGGACCAGGGCGCGAAAACAAGGTCAAAATGCCTGTTGCCCGCCCGCCCGCAACGGAGCAGCCTGCTCTGAATCTCCGGCGACCGACAGAGAACAAGGAAGTCTTCCGGGAAGTATTATCTGATGGACATGTCGAGCGGCTCCAACTCAAGCTCGTGCGCAATGACACCGACGACCGAGGCCAGATCAGCCGCGCTGCGATCACCCACCACGGTCACCACCACCGCCCTGACGAGCTCCTCCTCGAGCGCACGCAGGTCAGGGCCCGACTCCAAGAAAACGACATCCACCTGATCATCCACCAACACAGGCGAAGCCCGCGGCGACTCCACCGGCACGAAGGGGAGCGCTAGGAGGAAGCTTGTCCTGGCATTTGGTGGATTACCACTACAAGATATTTGTATATGTGGGTTTCTAGCTTAGAGAACTAGAAGTTTAGCCTTATAAAAATAAGTTTAGGGCGACGCTACGCGTCCGCTGGCGGATAAAATTAAAAGATCCACCGCCTCCCTGACAATTCGATGAAGCTGCGGATGGCCGCGCGACTATCCACGTGATCCGTAATCTTTGCAACAAATGTGTTGTTGCAGTATTTTCTGCAACAGAGGTCTAGCTGCAGAAATTTTTCGCAACAAAGGTCATGTCGCAGGAATTTTGAAAACTATTTTCCCCCTCCCGAACCTGTTGCAACGAGAGCCTTTTTGCAACAAGAGTCTTGTTGCAAAAACACCCTGTTGCAGAAAACAAAAATCAAGTGCGGATCCCACTCCACTCCATCAGCAGCAACGTCAGACACGGGCGAGGTCTGGGACGACCGGGGAGCGAAGGCTGCGAAGGCAATGTGGCATCGATATCGACAGAGCGATGCAGATCCGGCAGGAGGCGACTCGGACGTGGTCTTCGGGCAGCCGATGGCCAAGGAGATGGAGCAGGACAGAAAGTCGAGCCCGAGGACGGAGGAGGAGAGAGGAAAGGGACGATGATGGAGGAGAGGGAGGAGGAGAGTTCGACGCCTCCGATAGCGCACGTGTATGGAGGCTTTGGGGATCAAGATCTCACAACAAACTAGTTGTTGAAGGGGAGAAAATTGCAACAATGGCCCAGTTGCAAACCTAGATCGTGGAAGAGGATCCTTCCGAGCCATCCGATTAATGAAAGATCTGACGGCCACAGAGGAGATCGACATGCGCAGAAAGATCGGTCGGGTGAACAGAAGCGTTTCCCTTTAAACATTCAGGGCTTATACTGAACTTACGTTATCTCCAGAATGCATATAAATTAAAATAGTGGGCTTGTTATGCTATCGAACTCATGGTGTACATAAATTTGACAACAAAAAGTATATTCTTTGTTTTACCAAAAAGAACGGGACTATCTTGATAGCTTTTTATTTCCTAGTGTTCACACGCAATACACCAAACCTCTGATTTACAAAAGATACGATTATAAGTCTGCTTAGAATTTACTCAAAACAGACCTAAGATTCGTTTAGAGTCAAAAATTATACGTAAGATATCATGTGTTTATCAGTGTGTCATAATAACAGTATAGATATTTCACAAAAAAAGAACAGTACAGATAGGTGCTTTGAGCCTGTCTTTTGAACATAATATATATCCTGGTATAATGAGTATGTACAAGAGGTTATTACCTGCCAAACTCTGTTCTGCGACTATTTATCAGTAAAGGGTTAGGAAATTTATTATACATATGCACCTCCTTATTGTTTTTTTTTGAGATCACCTTACGTGGATTGCTCGATTATTCTGCTAGATGCAAATAAAACTGGTGTGGCCCATGAAGCAATCAACAATATCCGTAGGGCCAGCAAGACAATGACCGAGCAAGAAGCGAGGCAGATATTGGGTGTGACTGAGCAGTCGACATGGGAAGAGATTGCACAGGTCTTCTCTTATCTTCATTTGGCTCCTCGCTATTCGCATGTGCAGTGCTGACTACAACCTCTTATCAACCATGTTGAATGCAGCGGTATGACAAGCTATTCGAGAGAAATGCGACATCTGGGAGCTTTTACCTCCAATCCAAGGTTCACCGGGCCAAGGAGTGCCTAGAAAACGTGTACCAAAAGAACAAGCAAGATGGAACTCCTACCTGAAATTCGCATCTTTAGAATCCACTGCCTAGATACTGTAACCTACTATACGCCCTTTGTATCAAAAAACGTATAATATTTTGATACAGAGGGAGTATATTCTTTCCCCCCTCTTGAGAATGTACATACCAACAATGGTTGCTGCTGTTGTATCATCAATAAAAGTTGAGCGCAGCGACGGTGAGCTCTTTAGAGAACTAATTGTAAGCCATCACCGAATTCTCGTATGGCATTCAGTATGAAATTTTGTTGTTTTCATTTGATGATTCCATGAGCCGTAGCAGCCGTGCTCTTGCACTATTGGTCCATTCAGTGGCATCTTCATTCATGTGAAAATGGAACCATTTCTTCTCATCGTTGGGATATTTTTTGTCGGGGGCCTGGAATGTAAATTCGTTTTGAAAACTGCAATATGTGTTGTCTGTTGTGCCTATGGTCTGGTGTTCGGCCTTCGGGTTAGGCTGCCGAACACAGAATATTGTACACATCTTTGGTCAATCAGCTTCAGAATTCTGCACAACAGCAAACCAGTCAGCAGGCACCGTCTCTCGCTGATCCAAGATTTAGACGTGCCAATGGCCTGAATTATCAAACGTGTTGAGCAGCTTGGGCTCGTGTAGATTTGTACCAATAAGAGTTGAGCTGAGCAATCCGAGCGATGAGCAAATGGACGGTGGATGCTTTGAATGGCCATGACATATTTTCTATAGGGAACATGTTTTTTTTTGTTGCAAAAATCAGGTCTATTACAAATTCCGATGCACAGCACCTCAAACATAATAAAAATGACATCGAGGTTTATGAACCACCTACCGTTAACGCCACCAAAACGAACTGCCGACATGCCACTGTCGCTGCGCCAGCGGACGTTCACGGGGAGCCGACCGATACAACAATGCCGGCATCCACGACAAAATTTGGGAGATTAGATTTTTATTTTCATCAGACTTGCTTTTCCTGGGACGCTAAAATCTGGGCTACCAATCCACCATCCTCGTCCAGTAGTATTTTGCAAAAGGCGGCTGCTAGGCATTAGCTGGCTGATATAGAACGAGCAGCCATCTAGCTAGCCGCCCAAGCACAGCTCACAAACGTCCGATTAGTCATGTATCGTCTCGTCCTTCCTCACATACTCCCTCCGTTCGGAATTACCCGTTGAAGAAATGAATGTATCTAGATGAATTTTAGTTGTAAATACATCCATTTTTGTGACAAGTAATTTCGAACTGAGGGAGTACATGTGATGGAGAAGGTTGCATGGGAAGAAAAATTCCTACGAAAAGTTCAAGATCTATTCTATGGAGACGCTAGCAATGAGAGATGAGTGTCTACATACCCTTGTAGACCGAAAGCGTTAACGATCTAGAAATTGTGGTTGACATAGTCGTACTCCCTTCATGATCCAATCTGATCCAGTGCTGAACGGACGGTACCTCCGAGATGTGCACACGGCTAGGTAACGTCTCCGCCTTCTTGATCCAGCAAGGAAGGGTGGAGAGGTAGATGGGATCTGGGCCAACACCACGACGTGGTGGCGGTGGTGGCAGCGGAACTGCAGCAGGGCTTCACCAAGCGCTACGCGGTGGAGATGGGAGAGGCAACAGCTAGGCAAAGGGGTGAGCCCCCCTCCAAGCCAGGGGCCGCGCCCCCCTCCAAGCCAGGGGGTGGATGCCCCCCCTGCTGCATGGACCTGGTGCAGTGTGGCCACCCTGGCCCAGGCCTAGGGCGCCCACTAAGGGTCCATGTGGCCCTACGGTGCAGGTGGGCCCCTTTGGCGGTGACCCCCGGAACCCTTCGAGACCTCCCGGTACATTGTCGACAATCCCTCGAACTTTTCCGGTACTTTGAATATCACTTCCCATATATAAATCTTTACCTCTGGACTATTCCTAAGCTCCTCGTGATGTTCCAAATCCCATCCAGGACTCTGAACTACTTTCGGACTCACCATATGAATATCCCAATACAACCCTAGCCTTACCGAACGTTAAGTGTGTGACCCTACGGGTTGGAGAACATGCAGACATGACCAAGACTCCTCTTTGATCAATAATAAATAGTGGGACCTAGGTGCCCATATTGACTCCCACATATTTAATGAAGATTTTTATCGGTTTGAACCACGATATCGAGGATTCAGTTAATCCCATATGCAATTCCCTTTGTCCGGCGATATGTTACTTGCCCGAGACTCGACCGTTGGTATCCCCATACCTAGTCCAATCTCGTTACCGGCAAGTCTCTTTACACATTTCATAATACAAGATCACCGTGACTAAACACATTAGTCACATGCTTGCAAGCTATTCATGATGTTGTATTACCGAGAGGGCCAAGGGACACCTCTCCCTCACACGGAGCGACAAATTCCAGTCTCGATCCATGCAACCCAACAAACACTTTTCGAGATACCTGTAGAGCACATTTATGATCACCCAGTTACAAAGTAACGTTTGATAACCCACAAAGTATTCTTCTAGCATTCGGGAGTGGCATGATCTTATGGTCTAAGGAAAAGATACTTGACATGAAGAAAATTGTAGCAAATAAACTAAGTGATCTGATGATAAGCTTAGGGTTAGGTCTGTCCATTACATCATTCTCCTAATGATGTGACCCCATTATCAACTGAAAACTCATGTCTATGGTTAGGAAACCTTAACCATCTTTGATCAACGAGCTAGTCTAGTAGAGGCTTACTAGGGACACGATATTTGTTTATTTATTCACACATGTATTTAAGTTTTTGGTCAATACAATTCTAGCATGGATAATAAGCATTTATCATGACCACGAAAATATGATAATAACATATTTATTATTGCCTCTAGGGCATATTTACAACAGTCTTCCACTTGCTCTAGAGTTAATAATCTAGTTTACATCATAATGAATCTAACACCCATAGAGTTCTGGTGTTGATCATGTTTTGCTCGTGGAAGAGTTTTAGTCAATGGGTCTGCCACATTCAGATCCATATGAATTTTGCAAAACTCTATGTCTCCTTCCTTGATGTAATCATGGATGGAGTTGAAGCGGCGTTTGATATGCTTGGTCTTCTGGTGAAACCTGGGCTCCTTGCAATAGCAATGATGCCAATGTTGTCACAATAGATAATCATGGGATCCAATGCACTAGGAACCACTCCTAGATCGGACATGAATTCCTTCATCCAGACTCCTTCCCGCGCCGCTTCCGAAGCAACTATATATTTCGCCTCACATCTAGATGCTTCCAGCATGCTCTGCTTGGAGCCACTATAACTAACTACTCCACCATTTAAAATAAATACGTATCCGTTTTGAGACTTCAAGTCATCCGGATCGATGTCAAAGCTAGCATCGACGGAACCCTTTACGATGAGATCTTTATCACCTCCATAAATGAGAAACATTTTCTTAGTTGTTTTTAGGTACTTAAGGATATTTTTGACCGTTGCCCAGCGATCCACTCCTGCATCACTCTGGGACCTCCCAGCCAAACTTATGGAAAGTCACACATAAGGTTTGGTACATGATACGTCTCCATCGTATCTATAATTTTTGATTGTTTCATGTCAATATTATACAACTTTCACATATTTTTGGAAACTTTTTATATGATTTATTCGACTAACCTATTGATCCAGTGCCCAATGCCACTTCATGTTTGTTGCATGTTTTTTGTTTCGCAGAAAATCCATATCAAAGGAAGTCCAAACGCGATAAAAATTTACGGAGAATTATTTTGGAATATTTATGATTCTTGGGAGGTGGAATCAACGCAAACGGGGGCCCTACAGTGACCACAACCCACCAGGGTGCATCGGCCACCCCCTGGTGTGCCCAGGTATCTTGTGCCCTCCTCGAACGTTGGTTGGTGCCCTTCTTCTGGCGCAAGAAAGATAATTTATGGAAAAAATCGTGTAAAAATTTCAGCGCAATCGGAGTTACGGATCTCCGGGAATTTAAGAAACCGTGAAGGGCGAGATCTAGGGAACGCGAAACAAAGGAGAACAGAGAGGGAGATCCAACCTCGGAGGGGCTCCCGCCCCTCCGCCTCCGTGGAGGCCATGGACCAGAGGGGGCACTCTCCTCCCATATAGGAGGGAGGCCAAGGAAGAAGAAGGAGGGGGCCTCTCTCCCCCTCTCTCCCGGTGGCACCGGAACGCCGTCGGGGCTAGGATCGTGACGGCGATCTACATCAACAATCTTGTTACCGTCAATGCCAACTTTCTCCCCCTCTATGCAGTGGTGTAACACCCCTTCTCCCCGCTGTAATCTCTACTTAAACATGGTGCTCAACTTCATATATTATTTCCCAATGATATTTGGCTATCCTATGATGGTTGAGTAGATCTGTTTTGTCCTGTGGGTTAATCATGATCTTGGTTGGTATGATTGTATATTTTATTTATGGTGCTGCAACGCTGCCCTCCGTCTCGCGCAAATGTGAGGGGCCCCCGTTGTAGGGTGTTGCAATATGTTCATGGTTTGCTTATTGTCGGTGTTGCGTGGGTGACAACAGCCTAAACGTGGATAAGTGGGTTATGGCGTATGGGAGTAAAGAGGACTTGATACTTAATGCTATGGTTGGGTTTCACAACCTTAATAATCTTTAGTAGTTGCAGATGCTTGCTAGGGGACCAATCATAAGTGCATATGATCCAAGTAGAGAAAGTATATTAGCTCACGCCTCTCCCTCATATAAAATTACAAGAATGATTACCAGTACTTGTTATCGATTGCCTAGGGACAAATGACTTTATTGTTGATAAAAGCTATCCACTTTTATTACCTTGCAATTTATTCTTAGTTTTATTCGCAAAGTACTCGTAATTTTATTCTTGCAAAATAGTTTCATACTTGTTTTAGGTAAAGCAAACGTCAAGTGTGCGTAGAGTTGTATCGTTGGTCGATAGAACTTGAGGAAATATTTGTTCTACCTTTAGCTCCTCACTGGGTTCGACACTCTTATTATTGAAGAAGGCTACAAACAACCCCCTATACTTGTGGGTTATCAAGACTTTTTTCTGGTGCCATTGCGGGGGAGCAATAGCGTGGGGTGAATATTCTCGTGTGTGCTTGTTTGCTTTATCACTAAGTAATTTTTATTCTATGCTCTTGTTTTCTATCTTTAGTTATGGATAGGAAACACAAAAGACCAAAAAAATTAGTTGTACCTGCTAAACCAATGGTTAGAACCACCCAAAATCTACCATACTACTGAAGCTTTCTATTTGGATCATCTTCGATCCATTTGTGCTCGTGCTGAAACCCCAACTAGCTTAGTGGAGGGAAAATCATTAGATGAGCATGCTCATTTTGTGCGACACCGCTTATCTCAAAAAGGTCAACTTTTGTGGCATAATATTAATAGTTTGTATTGTTATGCTTTGAATTTATGCGAAATACATGATTTTACTTGTTGTTCTGAAGACTCTAAAAAACACCTTCCCTTCCAATGTGAGTTTAAGGATAATGGAATCGTATCTTCTTATGCCAAGGGTGTTTATAATTACTTTGATACTGAACAAATTGAATTTGTTGCTTTTAAGGGTGCTTATGAAGTTGCTTCTTTGATTGAAAAGTATGATGCTACTCTTTACAAATCTGAAATTTTTGCCATACTTAGATATTGCTATGAAAATTATTCTTCTAATGCTTATATTAAACCATATATCGAGGACTTACCCGCTGTCCAAGAAGAGACTAACATTTTCCAGGAGTCTATGGAAGAAGAAATTGATGAAACTATGAGCTCATTGGATGAAAGAGATGACGAGGAGAGCGAAGAACAAAAGAAGGAAGAGCGGATTGGCTGCCCGTGCCCATCTTCTAATGAGAGTAACTCTTCAACTCATACATTGTTTAATTTCCCTTTGTTCTTATCGAAGGATGAATGCTATGATAATTGCTATGATCCCGTTGATTCTTTTGAAATATCCCTTTTTGATGAACTTGATGCTTGTGGCCATGATGCCAATATGAATTATGCTTATGGAGACTAACTTGCTATGGTTCCTTATATTAAGAATGAAATTGTTGCTATTGCACCCACACATGATAGTCCTATTATCCTTTTGAATTCTCCAAACTACACTATATCGGAGAAGTTTGCACTTATTAAGGATTATGTTGATGGTTTCCTTTTACCGTTGTGCATGATAATTTTCATGAATATAATATGCATGTTCGTTCTGCTCCTACTCGCAATTATTATGAGAGAGGAACTACATCTCCACCTCTTTATGTTTCCAACACGATAACTGCTTATGATATGTATTGGCCTTTACTTGATGTGCATGAATTGTTCTTGTATGACATGCCGATGCATAGGAAGAGAGTTAGACTTCGTCATTGCTTGATATATGTTGCTTTGTGCTCACTACTAAATGCCAAATCATTGCTAATTAAATTTGGCTTTGATATACCTTGGGATCCGGGTGGATCCATTACTTGAGCACTTTATGCTAGCTTAATGGATTTAAAGAAAGCCTGCCAGGGAGACAACCTGGAAGTTTTAGAGAGTCATATTATTCTGTTGAGTGCTTTTATAAAGTTTAAAAACAAAAAAAACATAGAAGGGAACTTAAAACTTCACAAAAAGAAATGTGAAAGTGAGAGGGACGAGCATTGTGAAAGTGGGAGATAGCCTTGAACTTTGTTCATGCCCATGAAAATTTGTGAATCTTAATTACAGAAACTTTTACAAAAAAATAATTATCCCCTTGTACAACTCCATTGTATTATAAAAATAATGTGCCAAGATTTGCCTTTAGGATGATTAGATTGCTTGTTGGTATGTGCGGTGCAGGAACAAAAACTTTGGTTGTAGCGCGTGAATTTTCATTTTTTACTGGAAGGTCAAAAGGTTCTGAAACTTTTTGCACACTATTGATATACAAATTGTTTATTTCTTCCTAATTTTTCAGAAGTTTTAGAGTACCAGAAGTATGGTATATGTTCAGATTGCTACATACTGTCCTGTTTAAGACAGATTCTATTTTTGATGCATTGTTTTGCTTGTTTTGATGAAACTATCGATTCTATCGGTGGTATAAGCCATGGAAAAGTTATATTATAGTAGCTAAAATGCAAAAACAAAATATGAATTTGTTTGCAACAGTACTTAGAGTAGTGATTTGCTTTATTATACTAACGGATCTTACCGAGCTTTCTGTTGAGTTTTGTGTGGATGAAGTGATCAAAGATCGAGGAGGACTTGATATGAGGAGAAGGATGAGAGGCAAGAGCTCACGCTTGGGGATGCCCAAGGTATCCCAAGTAAATATCAAAGGAGACTCAAGCGCCTAAGCTTGGGGATGCCCCGGAAGGCATCCCATCTTTCTTCAACAAGTATCGGTACATTTTTGTTCTCGTTTCGTTCATGTGATATGTGTAAATCGTCTTTTGTGCTTAGTTTTCATTTTTATTTTATGCACCATGCTGGTATGAGATAGTCCATGATCGATTTATAGAATTCTCATTGCACTTCACTTATCTTCTGAGTATGGCTTTACAGAATGCTTCATGTGCTTCACTTATATCATTTGAAGTTTGGTTTGCATGTTTCTCTTCACATGGAAAATCGTTATCTATAAAATGCTCTTTTGCTTCACTTATATTTGTTAGAGCATGGTCTTTTGTAGAAAGAATTAAACTCTCGTGCTTCACTTATATCTATTTAGAGAGTCAACATGAATTGGTCAATTGCATGGTTACTCCTGAAATCCCACATAAAACTTATGGATAACTGAATATGATATGTTTGATTCCTTCCAATAGTTTTGCGATATAGAGATGATAATATGTGGGAGGTACTAGTAAATGGTTGTGGTTAGTAAGAATATTGGTGTTAAGGTTTGTGATTCCTGAAGCATGCACGTATAGTCTCTCCTTATGCTATGAAGTTGGAGCATGATTTATTATTGATTGTCTTCCTTATGAGTGGTGGCCGGGGACGAGCGATGATATTTTCCTACCAATCTACCCCCCTAGGGGCATGCGTAGTACTACTTTGCTTAGAGAGCTAATAAACTTTTGCAATATGTATATGAGTTCTTTATGACTAATGTGAGTCCATAGATTATACGCACTCTTGCCTTTTCGCAATTTGCTAGCCTCTACGGTACCATGCATTGCCATTTCTCACCTCGAGATGTGGTGCAAACTTCGCAGGTGCATCCAAACCCGCTGATATGATACGCTCTATCACTCATAAGCCTTATTATATCTTCCTCAAAACAGCCACCATACCTACCTATTATGGCATTTCCATAGCCATTCCGAGATATATTGCCATGCAACTTCCACCGCTTCCGTTTTGATGACTTAAGCATTCATTGTCATATTGCTTTGCAAGATCGTAAGATAGCTAGCATGATATTTCCATGGCTTGTCT
Source organism: Triticum aestivum (assembly GCF_018294505.1). Lineage (NCBI taxonomy): Eukaryota > Viridiplantae > Streptophyta > Magnoliopsida > Poales > Poaceae > Triticum > Triticum aestivum. The sequence continues at coordinate 315,711,296 of NC_057795.1, forward strand.
GTTTTTTGATATCATTGTTATGCTAGATCATTGCATAATCCTGGTACACTGCCAGAGGCATTTATATAGAGTCATATTTTGTTCTAGGTATCGAGTTGTAATTTTTATTTCTTTTGAGTTATAAGTAAATAGAAGTGTGATCATCATCATTATTCATTATTAGAGCATGTCCTAGTGAGGAAAGGATGATGGAGACTATGATTCCCCCACAAGTTAGGATGAGACTCCGGACTATGAGAGAAAAAAAGGAAAAAAAGAAAAAAAGAAAAAAAAGAGAGAAGGGGCATTGTTACTATCTTTTACCACACTTGTGCTTCAAAGTAGCACCATGTTTTTCATGTAGAGAGTCTCCTATTTAGTCACTTTCATATACTAGTGAGAATTTTTCATTATAGAACTTGGCTTGTATATTCCGATGATGGGCTTCTCAAATCCCAAGGTCTTCATGAGCAAGCAAGTTGGATGCACACCCACTTAGTTTTCATATTGAGATTTCATACACTTATAGCTCTTAGTGCATCCATTGCATGGCAATCCCTACTCCTCACGTTGATATCAATTAATGGGCATCTCCATAGCCCGTTGGTTAGCCACGTCGATGTGAGACTTTCTTATTTTTTTGTCTTCTCTGTATTTACCATATCATCATACTCTATTCCACCTATAGTGCTATGTCTGGCTTGCGGTCACGTATTGCATGGGAGTTGAAAAAGCTGAAGTGTGTTAAAAAGTATGAACTAATTGCTCGGCTTGTCATCGGGGTTGTGCATGATAAATACTTAGTGTTAAGAAGACAGAGCATGACAAGACTGTATGATTTTGTAGGGGTAGATTTCTTTAGCACTGATATATTCAAAGACATAATTGTTTGTTGGGATGCCTGAGTATTGATGTCTTTATGTCAAATTATAGACTATTGCTTTGAATCACTTATGTCTTAATATTCATGCCATGGTTAGATATATGATCAAGTTTATGCTACGTAGAATTCCACATCAAAAATTATTTTTTTATCATTTACCTACTCGAGGACGAGCAGGAATTAAGCTTGGGGATGCTGATACGTCTCTGTCGTATCTATAATTTTTGATTGTTTCATGCCAATAGTATACAACTTTCACATATTTTTGGCAACTTTTTACATGATTTATTCGACTAACCTATTGATCCAGGGCCCAGTGCCAGTTCCTGTTTGTTGCATGTTTTTTGTTTCGCAGAAAATCCATATCAAACAAAGTCCAAACGCGATAACAATTTACTGAGAATTATTTTGGAATATTTAAAATTTTTGGGAGGTGGAATCACGCAAACGGGGGCCCATAGTGACCACAACCCACCAGGGTGTGCCGGGCACCCCCTGGCCCGCCCAGGTATCTTGTGCCCTCCTCGAACGTTGGTTGGTGCCCTTATTCTGGCGCAAGAAAGATAATTATGGAAAAAAATCGTGTAAAAATTTCAGCGCAATCGGAGTTACGGATCTCCGGCAATTTAAGAAACCATGAAGGGCCAGATCTGGGGAACGCGAACAGAGAGGGAGATCCAAACTCGGAGAGGCTCCCGCCCCTCCACTGCTACCTCTTGAGCATGTGTTGGTTTTCCCATGAAGAGGAAAGGGTGATGCAGCAAAGTAGCGTAAGTATTTCCCTCAGTTTTGAGAACCAAGGTATCAATCCAGTAGGAGACGACACACAAGTCACCTAGTACCTGCACAAACAATCAAGAACCTTGCAACCAACGCGATAAAGGGGTTTTCAATCCCTTCACGGCCACTCGCAAAAGTGAGATCTAATAGAGATAGTAAAGTAAATATTTTTGGTATTTTTGTTGTATAGATTGGAAAGTAAAGATTGCAAAATAGTAAACGAGATGCAATGTAAATAAAAGAGATGCAAATATAATAGGAAAAATACGCGGGGGCCATAGGTTTCACTAGTGGCTTCTCTCAAGATAGCATGTATTACGGTGGGTGAAAAAATTACTGCCGAGCAATTGATAGAAAAGTGCATAATTATGATGACATCTACGGAAATGATCATGAACATATGCATCACGTCCGTGTCAAGTAGACCGAAACAATTCTGCATCTACGACTATTACTCCACACATCGACTGCTATACAGCATGCATCTAGAGTATGTTCATAAGAACGGAGTAACACATTAAGCAAGATGACATGATGTGGAGGGATAAATTCAAGCAATATGATATAAACCCCATCTTTTATCCTCGATGGCAACAATACAATACGTGTCTTGCTGCCCCTACTGTCACTGGGAAAGGACACCGCAAGATTGAACCCAAAGCTAAGCACTTCTCCCATTGCAAGAAAGATCAATCTAGTAGGCCAAACTAAACTGATAATTCAAAGAGACTTGCAAAGATATCAAATCATGCATATAAGAATTCAGAGAAGAATCAAATAATATTCATAGATAAACAAGTTCATAAATCCACAATTCATCGGATCTCGGCAAACACACTGCAAAAGAGTATTACATCGAATAGATCTCCAAGAACATCAAGGAGAACTTGGTATTGAGAATCAAAGAGAGAGAAGAAGCCATCTAGCTAATAACTATGGACCCGAAGGTTTGCGGTAAACTACTCACGCTTCATCGGAGAGGCCATGGCGTTGATGTATAAGCCCTCCATGATCGATTCCCCCTCCAGCAGATCGTCGGAAAAGGCCCCAAGATGGGATCTCACGGGTACGGAAGGTTGCGGCGGTGGAAAAGTGGTTCCGTGGCTCCCCCTAATGTTTCTAGGGTATAAGAGTATATATAAGCGAAAGAAGTATGTCGGTGGAGCTACGAGGGGCCCACGAGGGGGTGCGCCTACCCCCTGGGTGCGCCCTCCTGCCTCGTGGCCTCCTTGTAGAGTCCCAGACTTCAACTCCAAGTCTTCTGGATTGCTTTCGGTCCAAGAAAGATCCTCATGAAGGTTTCATTCCGTTTGGACTCTGTTTGATATTCCTTTTCTGCAAAACACTAAAATAGGCAAAAAAACAGAAACTGGCACTAGGCCTCCAGTTAACAAGTTAGTCCCAAAATTAATACTCCCTCTATCCCAAAATTCTTGTCTTAGATTCATCTAAATACGAATGTATCAAGTCACGTTTTAGTATTAGATACATCTGTATCTAGACAAATCTAAGACAAGAATTTTGGGACGGAGGGAGTATAAAAGAGCATATTAAAGCCCATTAAACATCCAAAACAGATAATATAATAGCATGGAACAATAAAAAATTATAGATACGTTGGAGACGTATCAAGCACCCCCAAGCTTAATTCCTGCTCGTCCTCGAGTAGGTAAATGATAAAAACAGAATTTTCGATGTGGAATTCTACCTAGCATATTTCTCATTGTAATTTTCCTTTATTGTGGCATGAATGTTTGTAAGGGCATATTTAGCCCTAAGGTGTTTTGGTGATTGATGACAATGCTTTTGCGGACTAATCGTGTGCCTTGAGTATTTCAGTCGCTTCGTCGCTAGGCACAAGACGGTTTGGTACCCCTCGAAGACTATTGAAGACGACGGTGTTCTACGTCTCTTTTGGTGGATTTGCGTCATAGGATAGCCGTACTATTAAGAGGGGGTCCGCGGTGGAAAGGTTTGGGTGAAATCATCATGTACCCGTTTACTCCCTTTGCAGCACCTTTCCCTTTGCCCTTTGGAGCATTGTCACATCCCTAGATTCTGGTAATGCTCTAGGCTAGCTTCATCTGAGCATCATGTTTAAATTTTTGAAACCTGAACTGAGGAATTCTGGAAGCCTCAAAAACTTAAATAAAAGAAGGGCAAAAACCCTAGAAATCTCATTCATTGCTCCAAAATGCTCTTCTTAAATGTTTGATAATTTTTGGTAAGGGTTCTGGTCCCAACCAAAATATTGAACATTTTTAAGGAATTATTTTTGGGACTTTGGATTTAATTCATTAGCTATTTGAATTTGAATTATATTCATATAATTAGAATATAATTTCAAATTCCCCTGATATATTTTATAAGCTTTTGGAAAAGTCCATTTAGCAATATAAAATATTCAGAGGAGTTTTTGGCATTGTTTGAATTATTTTAAATTCAAAACAGTGGCAAAATAAATTAAATAAAACAAAACAGAAGAAAAAAAATAAAAAGAACAGAAGCCTACCTGGGCCACTTACCTGTAGCCGGCCCAGCTGGCCAGCCCATCCGGCCGGCCCAGCCCACCTCCTTCCCCCCCTTGTCATCTTCCTCCTTTGCCAGGAGGACGAACAGAGGCGAGGCGTGGCGCGCGCCCGAGAGGCCTCGGCCACCTCCTGCTTCCCCCTGGCCACCTCCTGCTTCCTCTCGTTGCCCTGGACCCCGTCCGCGACGCCACGCACCCCCCCAGGCCTCTCACTCTCTCCCCGAGCTCCTCTCTTCCTCTGGCTCTCTCGCGCGCAGCCACCGAACACACCCGTCGCCGCCGACGAGCATCACCGCGGCCACCGTCCACCCCGTGCCTCTCCGATGAGTTCAGAGGAGCCGCCATCGCCTTCCGCGTCTTCTACACCAACCCATTCGACCGCGGGAGCCCTGTAGCGTCTTCCCGGAGCTCGTCCCCAACCTTCGACCGCCGGCGAACTTCCGAGGATTCGCGAGCTCCAGCCCCTCCCCGGCCTCGCCGTTGCCTCTACCGGATCCGCTGTGAGCTCCTCTTCCATTTCCCCTCCTCCCCGCGCTCGTTCCTGCACGCTAGCCGCCCTTTTCACCAGGGCCGTGAGCTCCTCACCACCGGCGATGACGCGGACAAGGCCAGAGCCACCGGAGCTAGCTACCGAGCACGGCAACATGCTCCACACCTCACCAGGAACCTAACTCACACACCAGCTTCCCCTCCGTGCCCCCTAACGCCAACCCCGACCTCGCCCGAACTCCGGCCACCGCCGCGAGCTTGCCTCCGGTGAGCTCGGGCCACCTCAGCCCCTGCCGTTTGCACAGATGGATGCGGGCGAGTCCCAGCTCCACGTAGACGCCCTCATCCGCCCGTTTGGCCGCCGGAGCAAGAAATCCGAAGGCCTCCGCCGTATCGGCCTCGCCGGCGTCAAGCCGCCGGCAGGTTAGGCCCTGCTGACCAGGGGTTTGACCCCCCCTGGGTCGATGACAGGTGGGGCCAGCCCCCCTGTTAATTAGTTTAGTTTATTTTAATTTAATTACCCCCCTGCTGACACTGACATGTGGGCCCTAGTGCCCTAATCTTTAATTAAACTAAACTAAACCCCCCTGTTTAACCTGTGACGCTGACATATGGACCCCACTGGTCAGGTTTGACCTGGTCGACGCCTTTGACCTGCTGACATCACCCCGGCATCATGCTGACGCAATATTCCTTTTCTGGAATTTAGTTTATTTTATAAATAATCAGAAAATCCAGAAAATTGTATAAACTTCTAAAATTCATAGAAATTCAACCGTAACTCCAAATTAAATAATTTATATATGAAAAATTATCAGAAAAATTCAAGGAATCCATCTGTACCATTTTCATGCATGTTAGAACAACTTATAGCTGCTGTTTAGCACAAATCATATAAAGGGCATTTATTTAATCACATATGGAGTTTGAATTTGAATTTTATATTCAAACCAACTTCATTTAATCTGTTGCTAGTTGCATTAGCTCAAAACACATTCATATTGCCATGTCATGAGCATGCATCATATTGTGCATTGCATTGATTGTGTTCCTTTCTGTGTTGCCGGTATTTGTCCCCTCTCGATAGACGCGATACCGACGATGTGATCGTTGACACTGATGAAGACTCAATGTTATCTTCAGAAGTGCCAGGCAAGCAAAACCCCCTTGTTCATTCCGATAAAATCCCACTCTCTCGCTCCTGCTCTCTTTTACTGCATTAGGACAACAACGATTCATCTGTTACTTGTTGCGGTAGTTGAACCCTTTTATCCTTTGCATGACCTGTCATTGCCACAGTAAATAGATGAAACCCACTAGCATGAGTAGGAGTTGTTTGAGCCCTGTTGTGCCTACTCATTATTGCTTGTTTGTCATGCCTGCTACTGCTTAGAGTTGTGTCAGGTCTGATTCATCGGGGATGAATCAGAGGTGTGTGAACATGTCCTACTGTGTGTGAGCTAAGTGTGTGAATACGATTTGGTAAAGGTAGCGGTGAGAGGCCATGTAGGAGTACATGGTGGGTTGTCTCATTGCAGCCGTCCTCAGGAACTGAGTTCTGTGTTTGTGATCCATGATTCAGCTACTACCACGCATTGGGCCCGAAACCAATGGACCCTCTCGGCTTCTTAATCACCCTTGTCCTCTGTCCAGGAGTTGCAAGTAGTTTCTGGTGTTTGTAGTATGCTGGAGGCCGTGGGCAGCGCTGACCGTAGGGGTGGGCTGTGATGCGGTAGGCACGTGGCCGGGTATACCGGGCGCCCGTTTGGTGTCACGGAACCCTGTTCACATCGTTTGGGGCTGTGAGCGAAACTCCGGCCGGATCTCCTCATGGATGGAACCCGAATAGGCGATAAACCTGGACTAGAGACTTGAGTGTTTAGGTAGGCCGTGGCCGACACCCACGTTGGGCTTCCGCTTGAAGGTTGCCGAGTACATGTCGTGTAAATGACGGTAAGTGGTGAGAGCGTGTGTGAAGAAGTACACCCCTGCAGGGTTAACATCATCTATTCGAATAGCCGTGTCCGCGGAAAAGGACTTCTGGGTTGCTTATATCAGTTCATAGACAAGTGAAAGTGGATACTCTAAAATATGCAAGATAAGCGTGAGTGCTATGGATGGCGTTCTCGCAGGGAGACGGGAGCGGATCCATAGTGGTGTATTGATATGGTGAATATGTGGACTCGTGTGCGCCACCTCAAAAGAATTACTTGCAGTCGTAGTTTAGGATAGCCACCGAGTCAAAGCTGGCTTGCTGCAGTTAAACCCCACCGCCCCTTTGTTGATAATGATGCATATGTAGATAGTTCTGATGTAAGTCCTGCTGGGTACATTTGTACTCACGTTTGCCTATTTTATGTTTTTGCAGAGAGACTTCGGTCTCGCTAGTAGTTTCACGTGGACTTCGACGTTTAGCTTGATACCTCAGCTACGATCTTGTGCCCTCGGCAGGATCTGATAGATAGTCAGGCTTCTCAGCCTTTTTCATTTATAGATGTCTGTACTCAGACATGATAGCTTCCGCTTGTGCTTTGACTTGTATGCTCTGAGTGTTGGGTCATGAGACCCATGTTTGTAATATCTCGCTCCTCGGAGCCTATTGAATAAACTACTTGAGTCGTAGAGTCATTTTGTGATGCCATGTTGTATTGCACATATCGAGCATATTGTGTGTATGTTATTGAAATGCTTGGTATGTGTGGGATCTGACCATCTAGTTGTTTATCTTTAGTAGCCTCTCTTACCGGGAAATGTCTCCTAGTGTTTCCACTGAGCCATGGTAGCTTGCTACTGCTCCGGAACACTTAGGCTGGCCGGCATGTGTCCTTCTTCGTTCCCGTGTCTGTCCCTTCGGGGAAATGTCACGCGATGAATACCGGAGTCCTGTTAGCCTGCTACAGCCCGGTTCACCGGAGTCCTGCTAGCCCAGTGCTACAGCCTGGGTTCACTCGCTGATGACCGACACGTTCGATGCTGGGTCATGGATGCCTGTCCCTGTAAGTTTGTGCCACTTTGGGTTTACGACTAGCCATGTCAGCCCGGGCTCCTTATCATATGGATGCTAGCGACACTGTCATATACGTGTGCCAAAAGGCGCAAACGGTCCCGGGCAAAGGTAAGGCGACACCCGTGGGAATACCGTGCGTGAGGCCGCAAAGTGATATGAGGTGTTACATGCTAGATCGATGTGGCATTGAGTCGGGGTCCTGACAGCGTTGGTATCAGAGCTTGACTGCCTGTAGGATTACCAAGCCAAACTGGTCTAAGTTGAGTCTAGAAATTCTTTAGTTATGTAAGGGAATTGATTGTGGGATGGAACGTAAGGCTCTTTTTACTCCTTATACCTTATGCCTTCTGATCTGAGTCATCTTATCTTTTCTACGGGGATTAAGAACTAGGCTATCTCTTCTTTCTATCAGGATCACGTGTTACTAATCCGTAGACTTATAGATTGTTGGACTTAAGCCTCGTTTCAGTTCCTACTACTTCTGTATGTTAATTATTGATCTCGAGACCTTGATATTGTGCTTCTGAGTGGTTATGCCACCATTTTTGTGAATGTCTCAAATCTTTTCTGAGCATTTACAGCCGTTATGCTGTCCGAGTCATCCCAGGTTTCTAAGTAGTCTGATGCAATTGCAAATCCTTTCTTCCCGTTTCAATGTTCCCATGGGCCAGATTAACCACACTAATCAGTGAGTTGAGGTACTCCGTTACCTTGACATATATGTTGGAGATACTATTATGACCCTAGGTGTCTCAGGGGATCATCTAGTAGCCTAGCCATGATTTATGTTCCAGTGTGATGACTCTGGCCGTCATTATCGAAAGCATCCCGTGATGCCATTTAGTTAGTAGGTATTCTATTCCTTGGGTTTTGAACCCGAGATTCACCCTACTTACCTCGTGTTGATAGTGTTGCTAGTTCCTTTAGGATATTAGTAACCTTTGCGATAGTCCTTGAAGTCCGTGGTATCTTCTTCTTCCAAATACCATGAACTACTTATGGCAGAAGTTCCTCGTTGAACTGAAATATCACAACAAGATTATTCTTGAGGAGTTCTCCATTTATATATTGTGGCTCTGCCAGCTCAACCTTTCTGCATGGGTTATCCGAAAGAATTATGTTGAACTTTGTTCGGCATACCAACCCATGTATCCACAACTCAGAAAGTTATATGTTCCTTTGAGTTGTCCCTCTTTAGTTGTCTGCTGACCTTCGTCTATCAATTGATAGTCAAGAGTATGCATGCATTCGTTTATCGATGCCTATTACCCTTGTGGTCCGTCAAGCCATTCTGTCCTGAATGACTTGGAGAAACAAACTCCAGTACCTCTTCCATATCCAGGATTGGGTCAAATAAGTTGTGCTCTGCAGATCAAATTGCTAACCCAGCTTTTGCTCTGTTCTACCTTGGAGTATTACATATTTTATATCGAGATTGTTATAAGAATTGCACACCATCCTATGTACTCTTGGTACAGTGATACTTCTTGCCATCATTGTTCATTCCTCGGTTCCTGTGTTATTGTAACCGGAATGCCGACAAATGAATCATGGCGTGTGAAATCAATACTCCTAGCAACCTTGTTGCTGGGTAGTTAAAGGACAATAATTTCATTCTTAGTGTGTTGGTTATTGAATCATCATTCTAAGATTGATCGTGCTACCTAGTCCATTCTCCTGGTTCACTCCTCGATCGATGAGTTAGGATCATTTCAAATCTTTGCTCTATTGATCATATCGTCTTGCCCTGAAAAGCGATTGTTCTCGAGCTTAGTAACATACCGGTGGTTCGTGATTTTCTGAATATCTTCTCAGAAGTATTACCAGGTTGTCACCTGACCGCTATGTTGAGTTCGTGATCAAGTTGGTTTATTCTCGTGAACCACCCTTCTCCAAGAATCTGTGTTGGATATCCCTGAGCTAGTTGGTTAAGCTAGACAACAACTTGGAGAGTTGGAAGATAAAATCTTGCCTGACTTAGTTCGTTCCAAAGGGATATTCTTGTGTAGTGTGTGTTGAAGAAAGATGATATCTTCATCGATTGGTCCCTGTGATCAGTTGTTGGACCTATTGTCTTATCAATCCTTTGATTTGAGTGTGGGCCATCGTCAAGTCAAATCAGTACCAACGATGCTCGTAATGTTGTCTTATTCGTGGTTGATCCCTCGAGCATACACCATTACAACTTTGGTCTGACCAATGCTATCACCGTGTTCACTTAACTATGGAATTCCTTTTAAAAGGAAACCTAGATGAATTGTTGTTGAGCCCATTGACAACATCCTTGTCTTCTCCATAATTTTGCTGAACATTAAGCTAGTGTTGGAAACTTTTGAAAGCACTTGTTCATGCTAGCTCATGAAGCATATGTTCGGATGTAAGAAGTGACTTCCTCTAGTTCATGTGCATTTGATGCAAGTTGCCGCCGTGGACTCGAGAAAGTCAATGTTGCTTCCTCTGGAATCATCGCAAGTCAGTCATGCACACGTGCGAAGTATTCTGTGGTCTGGAGACTTGCAACCTTCATTCCATATGTGTATCCTAGCACACCAAGCCACTGATTGATTTGTTCAAGGAGAAGGAGTTTCTTCATAAGAGCTAATCCGGACTTATGTAAGGACTTCGATACCCTCGTTGATGGTTCCCCCTCCTGAACTCGGTAGTGTTTTATTGTAAGACTACCATGTGGGCAGGCTTGTCTGGGACAACGTGTTCACATGTTTGTAGCAGAACCAGCTCATGTTTTGGAGCTTGCTATCGTAGTTCATCTCCCGAGAATCCCGCAACGTCATCTCGTCGATTTGTGTTGCAAACTTCCGTTTTTCTTCCTAGACTCGATGAGTCTGGAATATCCTGACACCAACCAGATCTGAATCTCAGGCAGATATGATGGTTGGAATATTTCCCAAGAATTATAATATTGGTCGCGCGATAACCGGTAAAGTGGATGTCGTGGCCAACACACCCAGTCGGAAGACCTGTTATTATAATATCTTGATTGATGAAGTTGGCCACCCCCCCATAGGGATTTCGTAGGGTTTACTCCCTAGTTGCCCCTATGGATTTTTGTGTTCCCGAAGTCCGACCTTTACTTGATGTTCTAGATACCAAACCATTTCAATGAATGGGACACGCTAGCACATCAAGGAGAACATTAGAAGCGGAGTGCTAAATGTCTCTCGGTCGATCATCCAGATTTTATTTCCTTGGCCCCGCCAAGGGTGAAATCTGAGAAGGTGTTATCTTCCTTTGGCATCTGCATCCTCCATCACCATTCATTATGGTAGTATGTTGTGTTGTCAGCATCCTTGACACGGATGTTGGTAAAACCTTGATGATTATGGAATTGCTCAAGTTCTTGAGAGCACGCACAAGCGCTAGGTGTTATCATCGGCACTAGCTGGGTTTGCTCTCAGTTCCCTCGGCATTGCTATGACCTTCTCAAACAGTGAATTCACTCTCTATTGTTGGGTTCTTCCCCAGTTA
>NC_057795.1:315727504-315735340 GCF_018294505.1 Triticum aestivum
GGTGAGGCCAGGTAAGTCCAGGTAAGTTTCTGTTCTTTTATTGTTTTTTTCTGTTTCTGTTTTATTTAATATCTTTTGCCATTGTTTTGAATTTAAACAAATTCAAACAATGCCAAAAACTCCTCTGAATATTTTTATTTTGCTAGATGGACTTTTCCAAAAGCTCATAAAATATTTCAGGGGTACTTGAAATTATATTCTAATTATATGAATATAATTCAAATTCAAATAGCTAATGATTTAAATTCAAAGTCCCAAAAATAAATCCTTAAAAATGTTCAATATTTTGGTTGGGACCAGAACCCTTACCAAAAATTATCAAACATTTAAGAAGAACATTTTGGAGCAATGAATGAGATTTCTAGGGTTTTTGCCCCTCTTTTATTTAAGTTTTTGAGGCTTCCAAAATTCCTCAGTTCAAATTTCAAAATTTAAACATGATGCAAACATGAAGCTAGCCTAGAGCACTACCAGCATCTAGGGATGTGACAACTCACCCCCACTAAACAAAAATCTCGTCCCGAGATTCAAGCATAGGGTAAGATGAAGGGGAAACGCAAACTAGTATAATCTTCACGATCCAGGTCGCACTTGAATGAACGTTGATTCGATCACCATCATTGTCTCGAATTCTTGCTCTGAGAATCCTGCCAACATGACATGGAGAGAAGAAAGAGACTCTAGAAGGGTCGATCTTCTCGAAGATCGAACAACTCAGGATTAACTCACGGAATGAGACATAGCAACATCACTCGAGCTGAGATACAAAACACACATCTAGAGGGATGGAGTGGAGCAAATGACGAAGGTTCACTAGGTAGACAACAATTCCATACCTAAGAAGGTGGTAAACGATTGTCAACGTAGCGAGGAGTAGAGTTGCCATGATACCACGACGAAACATCCTGGGGGAGGGTGATTCGTAGGTTATTTCCTTAAGTGGCAAAAAGAATTACCTTTGATATAGAGATTATTGAGACTCTCTATATCAGCCGAAGGCAAATCACAGCAATCGATTGGCGGGGTCGGTAGAATGGCATACTTGGACTTGGATGATGTGGATTACCTTGTTGAAGACAACGTAATGGATGAATTTGCTTATCACCGGAGATGGAAGAGACCCATGGTAGAATGGCACATTGGCGGTGCAAGCTAGGAACAAAATGCAAATGCTGGGAATGATTCTGGTAACTGGGGAAGAACCCAACAATAAAGAGTGAATTCACTGTTTGGAGGTCATAGCATTGCTGAGGAAACTGAGAGAATTCCCAGTTAGTGCTGATGATAACACATAGCGCTTGTGCGTGCTCTCAAGAACTTGAGCAATTCCACAATCATCAAGGTTGTATCAACATCCGTGTCAATGGTGCTGACCACACAACATACTACCGTGATGAATGATGATGGATGATGCAGAAGCAAAGGAAGATAACACTTTCTCAGATTTCACCCTAGCAATGCCAAGGAAAGAAAATCTGGATGATCGACCGAGAGACATTTAGCACTCCGCCTCTAATGTTCTCCTTGATGTGCTAGTGTATCCCATTCATAGATATGGTTTGATATCTAGAACATCAAGTAAAAGGTCGGACTTCGGAACACAAAAATCATAAGGCACAACTAGGGAGTAAATCCTACGAAGTCCTTATGGGAAGGTGGCCAACTTCTTCAATCAAGATACTACAATAATAGGTCTTTCGGCTGGGTGGTGCTGGCCACGACATCCACTTTACCAGTTATCGAGGGACCAATATTATAGTTCTTGGGGAAATGTTCCAACCATCACATCTGCCTGAGATTCAGATCTGGTTGGTGTCAGGATATTCCAGACTCATCGAGTCTAGGAAGAAAAATGAAAGTTTGCAACACAAATCGACGAGATAACGTTGCGAGACTCTCGAGGGACGAACTGCGATAGCAAGCTCCAAAACATGAGCTGGTTCTGCTACAAACATGTGAACATGTTGTCCCAGACAAGCATGACCACATGGTAGTCTTATAATAAAACACTACCGAGTTCTGGTTGGGGGAACCATCATTAATGACATCGAAGTCTCCACGCGTGGAAGTCCAAAGAGTTCACCTTGGACAGACTCCTTTATCTTTGAACAACTCAATCAGTGGCTTGGTGTGCTAGGATATACATATAACATGGAGGTTGCAAATCTCCAGACCACAGAATACTTCGCACGTATGCATGACTGACTTGGGATGATTCCAGAGGAAGCAAAACTAACTTTCTCAAATTCACGGCGGCAACTTTCACCAAATGCACGTGTATAAGAGGAAGTCACTCCTTTCATCAAACAAATACTTCCTGAGCTAGCATGAAGAAAATACTTTCAAAAGTTTCCAACACTAGCTTAATGCTCAGCAAAATTATGGAGAAGGCAAGGATGTTGTCAATGGGCTCAACAACAATTCTTCTGGGTTTCCTTTCAAAAGGAATTCCATAGTTAAGTGAACAAGTGATAGCATTGGTCAGACCTAAAAGATATAATGGTGTATGCTCGAGGGATCAACCACGAATAAGACAACATTACGAGCATCGTTGGTACTGATTTGTTTTGACGATAGCCCACACTCAAATCAAAGGATTGATAAGACAATAGGTCCAGCAACTGATCACAAGGACCAATCGATGAAGATATCATCTTTCTTCAACACACACTACACAAGAATATCCCTTTGGAACGAACTAAGTCAGACAAGCTTTTATCTTCCAACTCTCCAAGTTGTTGTCTAGCTTAACCAACTAGCTCAGGGATATCTAACACCGATTCTTGGAGAAAGGGTGGTTCACAAGAAACCAACTTGATCACGAGCTCAACATAGCAGTCAGGTGACAACCCGGTAACACCTCCAAGAAGATATTTGGAAAGTCACGAACCACCGGTATGTTACTAAGCCCGAGAACAATCTTGCCTTTTGAGGCAAGACGATATGATCAATAGAGCGAAGATTTGAATAATCCTAACTCATCGATCGAGGAGTGCACCGAGAACAAGGACTAGGTAGCATGATCAACCTTAGAATGATGATTCAAAACCAGCACGCTAAGAATGAAATTATTGTCCTTTAACTACCAAGCAACAAGGTTGCTAGGAGTATTGAATTCACACATCACGATTCACTTCTCGGCATTCCGGTTGCGACAACACGGAATCGAGGGATGAATAATAATGGCGAGAAGTATCACTACATCAAGAATTCACAAGAGCCGGTGCAATTCTCATGAAAATCCTGACATAAAGACGGTAATACTTCAGGGTAGAACAGAATCAAAAGCTGGGCTGGCATTTGATCTGCGGAGCACAATTGCTTTGACCCAATCCTAGATATGGAAGAGGTACTGGAGTTTGTTTCTCCTAGTCATTCTGCGATAGAATGGCTTGACGGACCACAAGAGTAATAGGCATCGTTAAACGAACGCACGCATACTCTTGACTATCAATTGATAGACGAGGGTCAGAATGCAACTACGGAGAACAACTCAAAGGAACATATAATTTTCTAAGTTGTGGATGCATAGATTAGTATGTCGAACCAAGTTCAACATATTTCTTCTGGATAACCCATGCAGAAGGGTAGAACTGGCAGAGTCACAATATATAACGAAGAACTCATCAAGAATAATCCTGTTGTGATATTTCAGTTCAACGAGGAACTTCTGCCATAAGTAGTTCATGGTATTTGGAAGAAGGAGATACCACGGACTTCAAGGACTATCGCAAAGGTTACTAATATCCTAAAGGCACTAGCAATTACTATCAACAGGAAGTAGGTAGAGTGAATCTCGGGTTCAAAAACCCAGGAACAGAATACCTATTACTAAGTAGCATCACGGGATGCTTTCGATAATGACGGCCAGAGTCATCACACTGGAACATAAATCATGGCTAGAATACTAGATGATCCCCTAAGACACCTAGGGTCATAATAATAGCTCCAACATATATGTCAAGGCAATAATTTACCTCAACTCACCGATTAGTGTGGTTAATCTGGCCCAAAGGAACACCAGAATGGGAGGAAGGAATTTTGCAAATGCTTCAGACTATTCAGAAACGTGGGGTGACTCGGACAGCATAACGGCTGTAAATGCTCAGAAAAGATTTGAGACATTCACAAAAATGGTGGCATAACCACTTAGAAGCACAATATCAAGGTTTCGAGATCAATAATTAACATACAGAAGATAGTAGGAACTGAACTGGGGCTTGAATCAACAATCTTATAAGTCTACGGACTAGTAATACGTGATCCTGATAGAAAGAAGAGAAAGCCTAGTTTCTTAACCCCGTAGGAAAGATAAGATGACTCAGATCAGAAGGCCATGAGGTATAAGGAGTAAAAAGAGCCTTACGTTCCATCCCACAATCAATTCCCTTATATAACTAAAGAATTTCTAGACTCAACTTCGACCAGTTTGGCTTGGTAAACCTACAGGCAGTCAAGCTCTGATACCAACGCTGTCAGGACCCCGACTCAATGCCACATCGATCTAGCATGTAACACCTCATATCACTTTGCGGCCTCACGCATGGTATTCCACGGGTGTCGCCTTACCTTAGCCCGGGACCGTTTGCGCCTTTTGGCACACGTATATGACAGTGTCGCTAGCATCCATATGATAAAGAGCCCGGGCTGACATGGCTAGTCGTAAACCCAAAGTGGCACAGACTTACAGGGACAGGCATCCATGACCCAGCATCGAACGTGTCGGTCATCAGCGAGTGAAACCAGGCTGTAGCACTGGGCTAGCAGGACTCCGGTGAACCGGGCTGTAGCGGGCTAACAGGACTCCGGTATTCATCGCGTGACATTTCCCCGAAGGGACAGACACAGGAACGAAGAAGGACACATGCCGGCTAGCCTAAGTGTTCCGGAGCAGTAGCAAGCTACCATGGCTCGGTGGAAACACTAGGAGACATTTCCCCGTAAGAGAGGCTACTAAAGATAAACAACTAGATGGTCAGATCCCACACATACCAAGCATTTCAATAACATACACACAATATGCTCGATATGTGCAATACAACATGGCATCACAAAATGACTCTACGACTCAAGTAGTTTATTCAATAGGCTCCGAGGAGCGAGATATTACAAACATGAGTCTCATGACCCAACACTCAGAGCATACAAGTCAAAGCACAAACGGAAGCTATCATGTCTGCGTACAGACAACTATAAATGAAAAAGGCTGAGAAGCCTGACTATCTATCAGATCCTGCCGAGGGCACAAGATCGTAGCTGAGGTATCAAGCTAAACGTCGAAGACCACGCGGAATTACTAGTGAGACTGAAGTCTCTCTGCAAAAACATAAAATAGGCAAACGTGAGTACAAATGTACCCAGCAAGACTTACATCAGAACTAACTACATATGCATCATTATCAACAAAGGGGATGGTGGGGTTTAACTGCAGCAAGCCAGCTTTGACTCGGTGGCTATCCTGAACTACGACTGCAATGTAACTCTTTTGAGGTGGCGCACACGAGTCCACATATTCACCATAGCAATACACCACTATGGATCCGCTCCCGTCCCCCTACGAGAACGCCATCCATAGCACTCACGCTTATCTTGCGTATTTTAGAGTATCCACTTTCACTTGTCTATGAACTGATATAAGCAACCCAGAAGTCCTTTTCCGTGGACACGGCTATTCGAATAGATTAGGTTAACCCTGCAGGGGTGTACTTCTTCACACACGCTCTCACCACTTACCGCCGTTTACACGACATGTACTCGGCAACCTTCAAGCGGAAGCCCAACGTGGGTGTCGGCCACGACCTACCTAATCACTCAAGTCTCTAGTCCAGGTTTATCGCCTATTCGGGTTCCATCCATGAGGAGATCCGGCCGGAGTTTCGCTCACAGCCCCAAACGATGTGTACAGGGTTCCGTGACACCAAACGGGCGCCCGGTTTACCCGGCCACGTGCCTACCGCATCACAGCCCACCCCTACGGTCAGCGCTGTCCACGGCCTCCAGCATACTACAAACACCAGAAACTACTTGCAACTCCTGGACAGAGGACAAGGGTGAATAAGAAGTCGAGCGGGGTCATATTTCAGGGCCCAATGTATGGTAGTAACTGAATCATGGATCACAAACACAGAACTCAGTTCCTGAGGACGGCTGCAATGAGACAACCCACCATGTACTCCTACATGGCCTCTCACCGCTACCTTTACCAAATCGTGTTCACACACTTAGCTCACACATAGTAGGACATGTTCACACGCCTCTGATTCATCCCCGATGAATCAGACCTGACTCAACTCTAAGCAGTAGCAGGCATGACAAACAAGCATGAATGAGTAGGCACAACAGGGCTCAAACAACTCCTACTCATGCTAGTGGGTTTCATCTATTTACTGTGGCAATGACAGGTCATGCAAAGGATAAAGGGGTTCAGCTACCGCAGCAAGTAACAGATGAATCGATGTTGTCCTAATGCAGTAAAAGAGAGCAGGAGCGAGAGAGTAGGATTGTATCGGAATGAACAAGGGGGTTTTGCTTGCCTGGCACTTCTGAAGATAACATTGAGTCTTCATCAGTGTCAACGATCACATCATCGATATCACGTCTATCGAGAGGGGACAATATACCGGCAACACAGAAGGGAACACAATCAATGCAATGCACAATATGATGCATGATCATGACATGGCAAAATGAATGTGTTTTTGGGCTAATGCAACTAGCAACAGATTAAATGAAGTTGGTTTGAATATAAAATTCAAATTCAAACTCCATATGTGATTATTCAAATGCCATTCACTTCATTTGCCCTAAACAGTAGTGATAAGTTGTTCTAACATGCATGAAAATGGTACATATGGATTCCTTGAATTTTTCTGATAATTTTTCATATATAATTTATTTAATTTGGAGTTACGGTTGAATTTCTATGAATTTTAGAAGTTTTAGGCATTTTCTGGAATTTTCTGATTTATTTTAAATCCAGAAAATCATTTAATGCGTCAGCATGACATCACCTTGACATCAGCAGGTCAACAGGGCGCCTCCAGGTCAAACCTGACCTGTGGGACCCATATGTCAGCGTCACAGGTTAAACAGGGGGGGTTTATTTTAGTTTGATTAAGGATTAAGGCACTAGGGCCCACATGTCAGTGGCTCTGGGGTTAGATTAGGTGGTGATTAGCTTAAGCTAATCACCTGATGGCGGGGGCCCACCTGTCAGTGTCAGCAGAGGGGGTAGTTAAAATAAAATAACTAAACTAATTAGCAGGGGGGGCTGGCCCCACCTGTCATCGACCCAGAGGGGGGGGGTCCCGCCGTGGTCAACGTGGGTCAGACCCACCGGCGGCTTGACGCCGGCGAGGCCAGACGCGGTGGTGCGCGTCGGAAACCAACTACAGGGGCTCTTTTGGCGCGCAGGGAGCAGCTACGGGGAGAGGGTGGAGTGGCGCATCCAACGGTGGCGGTGGCGGAGGCTGGGGTGGCCGGAGCTGCCGGCGGCGAGCTCCTTTGCGGCTGCCGGAGTTCGGGCAATCTCGGGGTCGGGGTTAGGGAGCACGGCAGGAGGAGCTGGGGCGTGCTACGGACTCCTGAGATCACGGTGAGCACGACAGTGGGCTCGGATACGAGCTGGGGTGGCTGTGGCCACGGCCACGCCATGGCCGGCGGCGAGAGATTCTCGGGCAAAGTGGTGGGGCTAGCTAGAGAGGGAGGTGGGGCACGGGGAGAGGGGGAATCGGGTCGAGGGCTCACCGCGGTTCTTCTGGTGCTGCTGGCGAGGCAGGGGAGGCACGGGGTCCGGCGAATCGACGGAGGGGAGCTTCGGTGGCCGACGACGGAACG